>NW_027413183.1:0-284297 GCF_048544455.1 Silene latifolia | reverse complement strand
TTCGTTGGTGCTCAAACTTTGCGTGGCCGCTTTATCGACCCGAGCAACTTTCTATGTGATTTACGGAGAATTTTATTCCGGGACCCCGGAATCCCGAAAAACCGTGTATTATACACTTCAATTTCAGCCGTTCGGAAGGTCGTACCGGAACCTGTTTCTTTTTCTCCCTGTTTTTCAATCACGCGTCCGAGCTTATTTCAGGAATCAACTCGTTCGATTTCAGCCTGAAATAACGAGCTTTAAAACATTTTTTCACGATAATCCGAGTTTCGGCGAATGATGGTTTGTGGCACACCGGCACCCCCAAATATCTTCCGTTGGTGCCCAAACTTTGCGTGGCCGCTTTATCTGATCCTAGGAACTTTCTATGTAATTTCCGGAGAATTTTATTCCGGGACCCCGGAATCCCGAAAAACCGTGTATTATACACTTCAATTTTAGCCGTTCGGAAGGTCGTACCGGAAACTGTTTCTTTTTCTCCCTGTTTTTCAATCACGCGTCCGAGCTCATTTCAGTAATCAACCTGTTCGATTTCAGGAATCAAACTGTTCGATTTCAGCCGCAAATAACGAGCTTTAACACATTTTTCATGATAATCCGAGTTTCGGCAAATGCTGGTTTGTGGCACACCGGCACCCCCAAATGTCTTCCGTTGGCGCTCAAACTTTGCGTGGCCGCATTATCTGAACCGAGGAACTTTCTATGTGATTTCCGGAGAATTTTATTCCGGGACCCCGGAATCCCGAAAAACCGTGTATTATACACTTCAATTTTAGCCGTTCGGAAGGTCGTACCGGAACCTGTTTCTTTTTCTCCGTGTTTTTCAATCACGCGTCCGAGCTCAATCCAGGAATCAAGCTGTTCGATTTCAAGAATCAAACTGTTCGATTTCAGCCTCAAATAACGAGCTTTAACAAATTTTTCACGATAATCCGAGTTTCGGCGAATGCTGGTTTGTGGCACACCGGCACCCCCAAATTTCTTCCGTTGGTGCTCAAACTAAGTGTGGCCGCTTTATCTGACCCGAGGAGCTTTCTATGTGATTTCCGTAGAATTTTATTCCGGGACCCCGGAATCCCGAAAAACCGTGTATTATAACACTTCAATTTCAGCCGTTCGGAAGGTCGTACCGGAACCTGTTTCTTTTTCTCCCTGTTTTTCAATCACGCGTCTGAGCTTATTTCAGGAATCAACCTGTTCGATTCCAGCCTCAAATAACGAGCTTTTACACATTTTTCACAATTAATCTGAGTTTCGACGAATGCTGGTTTGTGGCACACCGGCACCCCCAAATGTCTTTCGTTGGTGCTCAAACTTTGCGTGGCCGCTTTATCTGACCCGAGGAACTTTCTATGCGATTTCCGGAAAATTTTATTCCGGGACCCCGGAATCCCGAAAAACCGTGTATTATACACTTCAATTTCAGCCGTTCGGAAAGTCGTACCGGAACCTGTTTCTTTTTCTCCCTGTTTTTCAATCACGCGTCCGAGGTCATTGCTGGAATCAACCCGTTCGATTTCAGCCTGAAATAACGAGCTTTAACACATTTTTCACGATAATCCGAGTTTCGGCGAATGATGGTTTGTGGCAAACCGGCACCCCCAAATATTTTCCGTTGGTGCCCAAACTTTGCTTGGCCGCTTTATCTGACCCTAGGAACTTTCTATGTGATTTCCGGAGAATTTTATTCCGGGACCCCGGAATCTCGAAAAACCGTGTATTATACACTTCAATTTCATCCGTTCGGAAGGTCGTACCGGAAACTGTTTCTTTTTCTCCCTGTTTTTCAATCACGCATCCGAGCTCATTTCAGGAATCAACCTGTTCGATTTCAGGAATCAACCTGTTCGATTTCAGCCGCAAATAACGAGCTTTAACACATTTTTCATGATAATCCGAGTTTCGGCGAATGCTGGTTTGTGGCACACCGGCACCCCCAAATGTCTTCCGTTGGCGCTCAAACTTTGCGTGGCCGCATTATCTGACCCGAGGAACTTTCTATATGATTTTCGGAGAATTTTATTCCGGGATCCCGGAATCCCGAAAAACCGTGTATTATACACTTCAATTTCAGCCGTTCGGAAGGTCGTACCGGAACCTGTTTCTTTTTCTCCCAGTTTTTCAATCACGCGTCCGAGCTCATTTCAGGAATCAACCTGGTCGATTTCAGAAATCAACCTGTTCGATTACTGCCTCAAATAACGAGCTTTAACACATTTTTCACGATAATCCGAGTTTCGGAGAATGCTGGTTTGTGGCACACCGGCACCCCCAAATGTCTTCCATTGGTGCTCAAACTTTGTGTGGCCGCTTTATCTGACCCGAGTAACTTTCTATGTGATTTCCGGAAAATTTTATTCCGGGACCCCGGAATCCCGAAAACCGTGTATTATACACTTCAATTTCAGCCGTTCGGAAGGTCGTGCTCGAACTTTCTTTTTCTCCGTGTTTTTCAATCACGCGTCCGAGCTCATTTCAGGAATTAAGCTGTTCGATTTCAAGAATCAACTTGTTCGATTTCAGCCTCAAATAACGAGCTTTGACAAATTTTTTACGATAATCCGAGTTTCAGCGAATGCTGGTTTGTGGCACACCGGCACCCCCAAATGTCTTTCGTTGGTGCTCAAACTTTCCGTGGCCGATTAATCTGACCCGAGGAACTTTCTATGTGATTTCCGGAGAATTTTATTCCGGGACCCCGGAATCCCGAAAAACCGTGTATTATACACTTCAATTTCAGCCGTTCGGAAGGTCGTACCGGAACCTGTTTCTTTTTCTCCCTGTTTTTCAATCACGCGTCTGAGCTCATTTCACGAATCAACCTGTTTGATTCCAGCCTCAAATAACGAGCTTCAACACATTTTTCACAATTAATCCGAGGTGGCACACCGGCACCCCCAAATGTCTTCTGTTAGGGCCCAAACTTTGCGTGGCCGCTTTATCTGACCCGGGGAACTTTCTATGCGATTTTCGGAGAATTTTATTCCGGGACCCCGGAATCCCGAAAAGCCGTGTATTATACACTTCAATTTCAGCCGTTCGGAAGGTCGTACCGGAACCTGTTTCTTTTTCTCCCTGGTTTTCAATAACGCGTCCGAACTCATTTCAGGAATCAACCTGTTCGATTCCAGCCTCAAATAACGAGCTTTAACACATTTTTCACGATAATCCGAGTTTCGGCGAATGCTGGTTTGTGGCACACCGGCACCCCCAAATGTCTTCCGTTGGTGCCCAAACATTGCGTGGCCGATTTATCTGACACGAGGAACTTTCTATGCGATTTCCGGAGAAATTTATTCCGGGACCCCGGAATCCCGAAA
Source organism: Silene latifolia (assembly GCF_048544455.1). NCBI lineage: Eukaryota > Viridiplantae > Streptophyta > Magnoliopsida > Caryophyllales > Caryophyllaceae > Silene > Silene latifolia. The sequence continues at coordinate 280,977 of NW_027413183.1, read as the reverse complement.
AACCGTGTATTATACACTTCAATTTCAGCTGCCGTTCGGAAGGTCGTACGGAACTGTTTCTTTTTCTCCCTCTTTTTCAATCACGCGTCCGAGCTCATTGCGGAATCAACCCTTTCGATTTCAAATAAATAACGAGCTTTAACACATTTTTCACGATAATCTGAGTTTCGGCGAATGATGGTTTGTGGCACACCGGCACCCTCAAATGTCTTCCGTTGGTGCCCAAACTTTGCGTGGCCACTTTATCTGACCCTTGGAACTTTCTATGTGATTTCCGGAGAATTTTATTCCGGGACCCCGGAATCTCGAAAAACCGTGTATTATACACTTCAATTCCAAATAGTTCGGAAGGTCGTGCGAAATGTTTCTTTTTCTCCTGTTTTTCAATCACGCATCCGAGCTCATTTCAGGAATCAACTGTTCGATTTCGGAATCAACTGTGTTCGATTTCAAATAAAATAACGAGCTTTAACACATTTTTAATGATAATCCGAGTTTCGCGAATCTTGGTTTGTGGCACACCGGTACCCCCAAATGTCTTCCGTTGGCGCTCAAACTTTGCGTGGCCGCATTATCTGACCCGAGGAACTTTCTATGTGATTTTCGGAGAATTTTATTCCGGGACCCCGGAATCCCGAAAAACCGTGTATTATACACTTCAATTTCAACCGTTCGGAAGGTCGTACCGAACCCTGTTTCTTTTTCTCCCAGTTTTTCAATCACGCGTCCGAGCTCATTTCAGAATCAACCTGTTCGATTTCGGAATCAACTTTGTTCGATTACATGACCTCAAATAACGAGCTTTAACACATTTTTCACGATAATCCGAGTTTCGCGAATCTTTGGTTTGTAGCACACCGCACCCCCAAATGTCTTCCATTGGTGCTCAAACTTTGCGTGGCCGCTTTATCTGACCCAAGTAACTTTCTATGTGATTTCCGGAAAATTTTATTCCAAGACCCCGGAATCCCGAAAACCGTGAATTATACACTTCAATTTCAGCCGTTCGGAAGGTCGTACCGGAACCTGTTTCTTTTTCTCCGTGTTTTTCAATCACGCGTCCGAGCTCATTTCAGGAATCAAGCTGTTCGATTTCAAGAATCAACCTGTTCGATTTCAGCCTCAAATAACAAGCTTTGACAAATTTTTCACGATAATCCAAGTTTCGGCGAATGCTGGTTTGTGGCACACCGGCACCCCCAAATGTCTTCCGTTGGTGCTCAAACTTTGCGTGACCGCTTTATCTGACCCGAGGAACTTTCTATGCGATTTTCGGAGAATTTTATTCGGGACCGGAATCCCGAAAAACCGTGTATTATACACTTCAATTTCACCGTTCGGAAGGTCGTACGAGAACCTTTTTTTTCTCCCTGTTTTTCAATCACGTCTGAGCTCATTTCAGGAATCAACCTGTTCGATTCCAGCCTCAAATAACGAGCTTTAACACATTTTTCACAATTAATCCAAGTTTCGGCGAATGCTGGTTTGTGGCACACCGGCACCCCCAAATGTCTTCCGTTGGTGCCCAAACTTTGCGTGGCCGATTTATCTGACACGAGGAAGTTTCTATGTGATTTCCGGAGAATTTTATTCCGGGACCTCGGAATCCCGAAAAACCGTGTATTATACACTTCAATTTCAGCCGTTCGGAAGGTCGTACCGGAACCTGTTTCTTTTTCTCCCTGTTTTTCAATCACGCGTCTGAGCTCATTTCACGAATCAACCTGTTCGATTCCAGCCTCAAATAACGAGCTTTAACACATTTTTCACAATTAATCCGAGGTGGCACACCGGCACCCCCAAATGTCTTCCGTTAGGGCCCAAACTTTGCGTGGCCGCTTTATCTGACCCGGGGAATTTTCTATGCGATTTTCGGAGAATTTTATTCCGGGACCCCGGAATCCCGAAAAGCCGTGTATTATACACTTCAATTTCAGCCGTTCGGAAGGTCGTACCGGAACTTGTTTCTTTTTCTCCGTATTTTTCAATCACGCGTCCGAGCTCAATCCAGGAATCAAGCTGTTCGATTTCAAGAATCAACCTCTTCGATTTCAGCCTCAAATAACGAGCTTTAACAAATTTTTCACGATAATCCGAGTTTCGGCGAATGCTGGTTTGTGGCACACCGGCACCCCCAAATTTCTTCCGTTGGTGCTCAAACTTTGTGTGGCCGCTTTATCTGACCCGAGGAACTTTCTATGTGATTTTCGTAGAATTTTATTCCGGGACCCTGGAATCCCGAAAAACCGTGTATTATAACACTTCAATTTCAGCCGTTCGGAAGGTCGTACCGGAACCTGTTTCTTTTTCTCCCTGGTTTTCAATAACGCGTCCGAACTCATTTCGGAATCAACCTTTCGATTCGATTCCGGCCTCAAATAACGAGCTTTAACACATTTTTCACGATAATCCGAGTTTCGGCGAATGCTGGTTTGTGGCACACCGGCACCCCCAAATGTCTTCCGTTGGTGCCCAAACTTTGCGAGGCCGATTTATCTGACACGAGGAACTTTCTATGCGATTTCCGGAGAAATTTATTCCAGACCCCGGAATCCCGAAAACCGTGTATTATACACTTCAATTTCGGCCTTCGGAAGGTCGTATCGAACTGTTTTTTTTCTCCCTCTTTTTCAATCACGCGTCCGAGCTCATTGCGAAATCAACCCGTTCGATTTCAGCCACAAATAACGAGCTTTAACACATTTTTCACGATAATCCGAGTTTCGGCGAATGATGGTTTGTGGCACACCGGCACCCTCAAATGTCTTCCGTTGGTGCCCAAACTTTGCGTGGCCGCTTTATCGACCCTTGGAACTTTCTATGTGATTTCCTGAGAATTTTATTCCGGAATCCCGAAAAACCGTGTATTATACACTTCAATTTCACTAGTTCGGAAGGTCGTCTCTAAAATCGCTTTTTCTCCCTGTTTTTCAATCACGCATCCGAGCTCATTTCAGAATCAACCTGTTCGATTTCAGGAATCAACCTGTTCGATTTCAGCCGCAAATAACGAGCTTTAACACATTTTTAATGATAATCCGAGTTTCGGCGAATCTTTGGTTTGTGGCACACCGGTACCCCCAAATGTCTTCCGTTGGCGCTCAAACTTTGCGTGGCCGCATTATCTGGACCCGAGGAACTTTCTATGTGATTTTCGGAGAATTTTATTCCGGGACCCCGAATCCCGAAAAACCGTGTATTATACACTTCAATTTCAACCATTCGGAAGGTCGTACCGGAACCTGTTTCTTTTTCTCCCGTTTTCATTCACGCGTCCGAGCTCATTTCGAAATCAACCTGTTCGATTTCGGAATCAACCTGTTCGACATTACTGACCTCAAATAACGAGCTTTAACACATTTTTCACGATAATCCGAGTTTCGGCGAATGCTGGTTTGTGGCACACCGGCACCCCCAAATGTCTTCCATTGGTGCTCAAACTTTGCGTGGCCGCTTTATCTGACCCGAGTAACTTTCTATGTGATTTCCGGAAAATTTTATTCCAGGACCCCGGAATCCCGAAAACCGTGAATTATACACTTCAATTTCAAATTCGGAAGGTCGTGCGAACTGTTTCTTTTTCTCCGTGTTTTTCAATCACGCGTCCGAGCTCATTTCAGGAATCAAGTTGTTCGATTTCAAGAATCAACCTGTTCGATTTCAGCCTCAAATAACGAGCTTTGACAAATTTTTCACGATAATCCAAGTTTCGGCGAATGCTGGTTTGTGGCACACCGGCACCCCCAAATGTCTTCCGTTGGTGCTCAAACTCTGCGTGACCGCTTTATCTGACCCGAGGAACTTTCTATGCGATTTTCGGAGAATTTTATTCCGGGACTTTAATCTGAAAACCGTGTATTATACACTTCAATTTCACCGTTCGGAAGGTCGTACAAACCTGTTTCTTTTTCTCCTGTTTTTCAATCACGCGTCCGAGCTTATTTCAGACTCAACTCGTTCGATTTCAGCTTCAAATAACGAGCTTTAACACATTTTTTCACGATAATCCGAGTTTCGGCGAATCTTTGGTTTGTGGCAAACCGGCACCCCCAAATGTCTTCCGTTGGTGCTCAAACTTTGCGTGGACGCTTCATCTGACCCTAGGAACTTTCTATGCGATTTCCGGAGAATTTTATTCCGGGACCCCGGAATCCCGAAAAACCGTGTATTATACGCTTCAATTTCAGCCGTTCGGAAGGTCGTACCGGAACCTGTTTATTTTTCTCCATGATTTTCAATCACACGTCCGAGCTCATTTCAGGAATCAAGCCGTTCGATTTTAGCCTGAAATAACGAGCTTTAACACATTTTTCACGATAATCCGAGTTTCGGCGAATGCTGGTTTGTGGCACACCGGCACCCCCAAATGTCTTCCATTGGTGCTCAAACTTTGCGTGGCCGCTTTATCTGACCCGAGTAACTTTCTATGTGATTTCCGGAAAATTTTATTCCAGACCCCTAATCCCAAAACCGTGAATTATACACTTCGGTTTGACCGTTCGGAAGGTCGTACCGGAACCTGTTTCTTTTTCTCCGTGTTTTTCAATCACGCGTCCGAGCTCATTTCAGGAATCAAGCTGTTCGATTTCAAGAATCAACCTGTTCGATTTCAGCCTCAAATAACGAGCTTTGACAAATTTTTCACGATAATCCAAGTTTCGCGAATCTTTGGTTTGTTTGGCACACCGGCACCCCCAAATGTCTTCCGTTGGTGCTCAAACTTTGCGTGACCGCTTTATCTGACCCGAGGAACTTTCTATGCGATTTTCGGAGAATTTTATTCCGGGACCCCGGAATCCTGAAAAACCGTGTATTATACACTTCAATTTCAGCCGTTCGGAAGGTCGTACCAGAACCTGTTTCTTTTTCTCCCTGTTTTTCAATCACGTCTGAGCTCATTTCAGGAATCAACCTGTTCGATTCCAGCCTCAAATAACGAGCTTTAACACATTTTTCACAATTAATCCAAGTTTCGGCGAATGCTGGTTTGTGGCACACCGGCACCCCCAAATGTCTTCCGTTGGTGCCCAAACTTTGCGTGGCCGATTTATCTGACACGAGGAACTTTCTATGTGATTTCCGGAGAATTTTATTCCGGGACCCCGGAATCCCGAAAAACCGTGTATTATACACTTCAATTTCAGCCGTTCGGAAGGTCGTACCGGAACCTGTTTCTTTTTCTCCCTGTTTTTCAATCACGCGTCTGAGCTCATTTCACGAATCAACCTGTTCGATTCCAGCCTCAAATAACGAGCTTTAACACATTTTTCACAATTAATCCGAGGTGGCACACCGGCACCCCCAAATGTCTTCCGTTAGGGCCCAAACTTTGCGTGGCCGCTTTATCTGACCCGGGGAACTTTCTATGCGATTTTCGGAGAATTTTATTCCGGGACCCCGGAATCCCGAAAAGCCGTGTATTATACACTTCAATTTCAGCCGTTCGGAAGGTCGTACCGGAACCTGTTTCTTTTTCTCCGTATTTTTCAATCACGCGTCCGAGCTCAATCCAGGAATCAAGCTGTTCGATTTCAAGAATCAACCTCTTCGATTTCAGCCTCAAATAACGAGCTTTAACAAATTTTTCACGATAATCCAAGTTTCGGCGAATGCTGGTTTGTGGCACACCGGCACCCCCAAATTTCTTCCGTTGGTGCTCAAACTTTGTGTGGCCGCTTTATCTGACCCGAGGAACTTTCTATGTGATTTCCGTAGAATTTTATTCCGGGACCCTGGAATCCCGAAAAACCGTGTATTATAATACTTCAATTTCAGCCGTTCGGAAGGTCGTATCGAACTCGTTTCTTTTTCTCCCTGGTTTTCAATAACGCGTCCGAACTCATTTCAGGAATCAACCTGTTCGATTCCAGCCTCAAATAACGAGCTTTAACACATTTTTCACGATAATCCGAGTTTCGGCGAATGCTGGTTTGTGGCACACCGGCACCCCCAAATGTCTTCCGTTGGTGCCCAAACTTTGCGTGGCCGATTTATCTGACACGAGGAACTTTCTATGCGATTTCCGGAGAAATTTATTCCGGGACCCCGGAATCCCGAAAAACCGTGTATTATACACTTCAATTTCAGCCGTTCGGAAGGTCGTACCGGAACCTGTTTCTTTTTCTCCCTTTTTTTCAATCACGCGCCCGAGCTCATTGCAGGAATAAACCCGTTCGATTTCAGCCTGAAATAACGAGCTTTAACACATTTTTCACGATAATCCGAGTTTCGGCGAATGATGGTTTGTGGCACACCGGCACCCTCAAATGTCTTCCGTTGGTGCCCAAACTTTGCGTGGCCGCTTTATCTGACCCTTGGAACTTTCTATGTGATTTCCGGAGAATTTTATTCCGGGACCCCGGAATCTCGAAAAACCGTGTATTATACACTTCAATTTCGTGTTCGGAAGGTCGTCGAAATCGCTTTTTTTTCTCCTGTTTTTCAATCACGCATCCGAGCTCATTTCAGGAATCAACCTGTTCGATTTCAGGAATCAACCTGTTCGATTTCAGCCGCAAATAACGAGCTTTAACACATTTTTAATGATAATCCGAGTTTCGGCGAATGCTGGTTTGTGGCACACCGGTACCCCCAAATGTCTTCCGTTGGCGCTCAAACTTTGCGTGGCCGCATTATCTGACCCGAGGAACTTTCTATGTGATTTTCGGAGAATTTTATTCCGGGACCCCGGAATCCCGAAAAACCGTGTATTATACACTTCAATTTCAACCATTCGGAAGGTCGTACCGGAACCTGTTTCTTTTTCTCCCAGTTTTTCATTCACGCGTCCGAGCTCATTTCAGGAATCAACCTGTTCGATTTCAGGAATCAACCTGTTCGATTACAGCCTCAAATAACGAGCTTTAACACATTTTTCACGATAATCCGAGTTTCGGCGAATGCTGGTTTGTGGCACACCAGCACCCCCAAATGTCTTCCGTTGGTGCTCAAACTTTGCGTGGCCGCTTTATCTGACCCGAGTAACTTTCTATGTGATTTCCGAAAATTTTATTCCAGACCCCTAATCCCGAAACCGTGAATTATACACTTCAATTTCACTGTTCGGAAGGTCGTACTTAACTGTTTCTTTTTCTCCGTGTTTTTCAATCACGCGTCCGAGCTCATTTCAGGAATCAAGTTGTTCGATTTCAAGAATCAACCTGTTCGATTTCAGCCTCAAATAACGAGCTTTGACAAATTTTTCACGATAATCCAAGTTTCGGCGAATGCTGGTTTGTGGCACACCAGCACCCCCAAATGTCTTCCGTTGGTGCTCAAACTCTGCGTGACCGCTTTATCTGACCCGAGGAACTTTCTATGCGATTTTCGGAGAATTTTATTCCGGGACCCCGGAATCCTGAAAAACCGTGTATTATACACTTCAATTTCAGCCGTTCGGAAGGTCGTACCGAAACCTGTTTCTTTTTCTCCCTGTTTTTCAATCACGCGTCCGAGCTTATTTCAGGACTCAACTCGTTCGATTTCAGCCTGAAATAACGAGCTTTAACACATTTTTTCACGATAATCCGAGTTTCGGCGAATGCTGGTTTGTGGCAAACCGGCACCCCCAAATGTCTTCCGTTGGTGCTCAAACTTTGCGTGGACGCTTCATCTGACCCTAGGAACTTTCTATGCGATTTCCGGAGAATTTTATTCCGGGACCCCGGAATCCCGAAAAACCGTGTATTATACGCTTCAATTTCAGCCGTTCGGAAGGTCGTACCGGAACCTGTTTATTTTTCTCCATGATTTTCAATCACACGTCCGAGCTCATTTCAGGAATCAAGCCGTTCGATTTTAGCCTGAAATAACGAGCTTTAACACATTTTTCACGATAATCCGAGTTTCGGCGAATGCTGGTTTGTGGCACACCGGCACCGCCAAATATCTTCCGTTGGTGCCCAAACTTTGCATGGCCGCTTTATCTGACCCGAGGAACTTTCTATGTGATTTCCGGAGAATTTTATTCCGGGACCCTGGAATCCCGAAAAACCGTGTATTATACACTTCAATTTCAGCCGTTCGGAAGGTCGTACCGGAAACTGTTTCTTTTTCTCTCTGGTTTTCAATCACGCATCCGAGCTCATTACAGGAATCAACCTGTTCGATTTCAGGAATCAACCTGTTCGATTTCAGCCGCAAATAACGAGCTTTAACACATTTTTCACGATAATCCGAGTTTCGGCGAATGCTGGTTTGTGGCACACCGGCACCCCCAAATGTCTTCCGTTGGCGCTCAAACTTTGCGTGGCCGCATTATCTGACCCGAGGAACTTTCTATGTGATTTCCGGAGAATTTTATTCCGGGACCCCTAATCCCGAAAACCGTGTATGTATACACTTCAATTTCAGCTGTTCGGAAGGTCGTACCGGAACCTGTTTCTTTTTCTCCCAGTTTTTCAATCACGCGTCCGAGCTCATTTCAGGAATCAAATTGTTCGATTTCAGGAATCAACCTGTTCGATTAGAGCCTCAAATAACGAGCTTTAACACATTTTTCACGATATTCCGAGTTTCGGCGAATGCTGGTTTGTGGCACACCGGCACCCCAAAATGTCTTCCATTGGTGCTCAAACTTTGCGTGGCCGCTTTATCTAACCCGAGTAACATTCTATGTGATTTCCGGAAAATTTTATTCCGGGACCCCGGAATCCCGAAAACCGTGTATTATACACTTCAATTTCAGCCGTTCGGAAGGTCGTACCGGAACCTGTTTCTTTTTCTCCCTGTTTTTCAATCACGGGTCCGAGTTTATTTCAGGAATCAACCTGTTCGATTCCAGCCTCAAATAACGAGTTTTAACACATTTTTCACAATTAATCCGAGTTTCGGCGAATGCTGGTTTGTGGCACACCGGCACCCCCAAATGTCTTTCGTTGGTGCTCAAACTTTCCGTGGCCGCTTTATCTGACCCGAGGAACTTTCTATGTGATTTCCGGAGAATTCTATTCCGGGACCCTGGAATCCCGAAAAACCGTGTATTATACACTTCAATTTCAGCCGTTTGGAAGGTCGTACTGGAACCTGTTTCTTTTTCTCCCTGTTTTTCAATCACGCGTCTGAGCTCATTTCAGGAATCAACCTGTTCGATTCCAGCCTCAAATAATGAGCTTTAACACATTTTTCACAATTAATCCGAGTTTCGGCGAATGCTGGTTTGTGGCACACCGGCACCCCCAAATGTCTTCCGTTAGGGCCCAAACTTTGCGTGGCAGCTTTATCTAACCCGGGGAACTTTCTATGCGAATTCCGTAGAATTTTATTCCGGGACCCCGGTATCCCGAAAAACCGTGTATTATACACTTCAATTTCAGCCGTTCGAAAGGTCGTACCGGAACCTGTTTCTTTTTCTCCCTGTTTTTCAATCACGCATCCGAGCTCATTTCAGGAATCAACTTGTTCGATTTCGGGAATCAACCTGTTCGATTCCAGCCTCAAATAACGAGCTTTAACACATTTTTCACGATAATCCGAGTTTCGGCGAATGCTGGTTTGTGGCACACCGGCACCCCAAAATATCTTCCGTTGGTGCCCAAACTTTGCGTGGCCGCTTTATCTGACCCGAGGAATTTTCTATGCGATTTCCGGAGAATTTTATTCCGGGACCCTAGAATCCCCAAAAACCGTGTATTATACACTTCAATTTCAGCCGTTCGGAAGGTCGTACCGGAACCTGTTTCTTTTTCTCCCTGTTTTTCAATCACGCGTCCGAGCTTATTTCAGGAATCAACTCGTTCGATTTCAGCCTGAAATAACGAGCTTTAACACATTTTTTCACGATAATCCGAGTTTCGGCGAATGATGGTTTGTGGCACACCGGCACCCCCAAATATCTTCTGTTGGTGCCCAAACTTTGCGCGGCCGCTTTATCTGACCCTAGGAACTTTCTATATAATTTCCGGAGAATTTTATTCCGAGACCCCGGAATCCCGAAAAACCGTGTATTATATACTTCAATTTTAGCCGTTCGGAAGGTCGTACCGGAAACTGTTTCTTTTTCTCCCTGTTTTTCAATCACGCGTCCGAGCTCATTTCAGTAATCAACCTGTTCGATTTCAGGAATCAATCTGTTCGATTTCAAATAAATAACGAGCTTTAACACATTTTTCACGATAATCCGAGTTTCGCGAATCTTTGGTTTGTGGCACACCGGCACCCCCAAATGTCTTCCGTTGGCGCTCAAACTTTGCGTGGCCGCATTATCTGACCCGAGGAACTTTCTATGTGATTTCCGGAGAATTTTATTCCGGGACCCCGGAATCCCGAAAAACCGTGTATTATACACTTCAATTTCAGCCGTTCGGAAGGTCGTCACGAAATCTGTTTTTTTTCTCTCGGTTTTCAATCACGCATCCGAGCTCATTACAGAATCAACCTGTTCGATTTCAGAATCAACCTTTTTCGATTTCAGCCGCAAATAACGAGCTTTAACACATTTTTCACGATAATCCGAGTTTCGGCGAATGCTGGTTTGTGGCACACCGGCACCCCCAAATGTCTTCCGTTGGCGCTCAAACTTTGCGTGGCCGCATTATCTGACCCGAGGAACTTTCTATGTGATTTCCGGAGAATTTTATTCCGGGACCCCGGAATCCCGAAAAACCGTGTATACACTTCAATTTCAGCTGTTCGGAAGGTCGTACCGGAACCTGTTTCTTTTTCTCCCAGTTTTTCAATCACGCGTCCGAGCTCATTTCAGGAATCAAATTGTTCGATTTCAGGAATCAACCTGTTCGATTAGAGCCTCAAATAACGAGCTTTAACACATTTTTCACGATATTCCGAGTTTCGGCGAATGCTGGTTTGTGGCACACCGGCACCCCAAAATGTCTTCCATTGGTGCTCAAACTTTGCGTGGCCGCTTTATCTAACCCGAGTAACATTCTATGTGATTTCCGGAAAATTTTATTCCGGGACCCCTGAATCCCGAAAACCGTGTATTATACACTTCAATTTCAAATTGTTCGGAAGGTCGATCGAACCTTTTCTTTTTCTCCCTGTTTTTCAATCACGGGTCCGAGTTTATTTCAGGAATCAACCTGTTCGATTCCAAATCAAATAACGAGTTTTAACACATTTTTCACGATAATCCGAGTTTCGGCGAATGCTGGTTTGTGGCACACCGGCACCCCCAAATGTCTTTCGTTGGTGCTCAAACTTTCCGTGGCCGCTTTATCTGACCCGAGGAACTTTCTATGTGATTTCCGGAGAATTCTATTCCGGGACCCTGGAATCCCGAAAAACCGTGTATTATACACTTCAATTTCAGCCGTTTGGAAGGTCGTCCTGGAACCTGTTTCTTTTTCTCCCTGTTTTTCAATCACGCGTCGAGCTCATTTCAGAATCAACTGTTCGATTCCAGCCTCAAATAATGAGCTTTAACACATTTTTCACAATTAATCCGAGTTTCGGAATGCTTTGGTTTGTGGCACACCGCACACCCCAAATGTCTTCCGTTAGGGCCCAAACTTTGCGTGGCGACTTTATCTAACCCGGGGAACTTTCTATGCGAATTCCGTAGAATTTTATTCCGGGACCCCGAATCCCGAAAAACCGTGTATTATACACTTCAATTTCACTAGTTCGAAAGGTCGTACTCGAACTGTTTTTTTTCCTCGTTTTTCAATCACGCATCCGAGCTCATTTCGGAATCAACTTGTTCGATTTCGGAATCAACTTTGTTCGATTCCACCTCAAATAACGAGCTTTAACACATTTTTCACGATAATCCGAGTTTCGCGAATCTTTGGTTTGTGGCACACCGGCACCCCAAAATATCTTCCGTTGGTGCCCAAACTTTGCGTGGCCGCTTTATCTCGACCCGAGGAATTTTCTATGCGATTTCCGAGAATTTTATTCCGGGACCCTAGAATCCCCCAAACCGTGTATTATACACTTCAATTTCACCGTTCGGAAGGTCGTCGAACTGTTTCTTTTTCTCCCCGTTTTTCAATCACGCGTCCGAGCTTATTTCAGAATCAACTCGTTCGATTTCACCAAATAACGAGCTTTAACACATTTTTTCACGATAATCCGAGTTTCGGCGAATGATGGTTTGGGTACACCGCACCCCCCAAATATCTTCTCGTTGGTGCCCAAACTTTGCGCGCCGCTTTCTCGACCCTAGGAACTTTCTATATAATTTCCGGAGAATTTTATTCCGAGACCCCGGAATCCCGAAAAACCGTGTATTATATACTTCAATTTTAGCCGTTCGGAAGGTCGTACCGGAAACTGTTTCTTTTTCTCCCTGTTTTTCAATCACGCGTCCGAGCTCATTTCAGTAATCAACCTGTTCGATTTCAGGAATCAATCTGTTCGATTTCAGCCGCAAATAACGAGCTTTAACACATTTTTCATGATAATCTGAGTTTCGGCAAATGCATGTTTGTGGCACACCGACACCCCCAAATGTCTTCCATTGGCGCTCAAACTTTGCGTGGCCGCATTATCTGAACCGAGGAACTTTCTATGTGATTTCCGGAGAATTTTATTCCGGGACCCCGGTATCCCGAAAAGCCGTGTATTATACACTTCAATTTTAGCCGTTCGGAAGGTCGTACCGGAAACTGTTTCTTTTTCTCCCTGTTTTTCAATCACGCGTCCGAGCTCATTTCAGTAATCAACCTGTTCGATTTCAGGAATCAACCTGTTCGATTTCAGCCACAAATAACGAGCTTTAACACATTTTTCATGATAATCCGAGTTTCGGCAAATGCATGTTTGTGGCACACCGACACCCCCAAATGTCTTCCGTTGGCGCTCAAACTTTGCGTGGCCGCATTATCTGAACCGAGGAACTTTCTATGTGATTTCCGGAGAATTTTATTCCGGGACCCCGGAATCCCGAAAAGCCGTGTATTATACACTTCAATTTCAGCCGTTCGGAAGGTCGTACCGGAACCTGTTTCTTTTTCTCCCTGTTTTTCAATCACGCGTCCGAGCTTATTTCAGGAATCAACCTGTCGATTACAGCCTCAAATAACGAGCTTTAACACATTTTTCACGATAATCCGAGTTTCGGCGAATGCTGGTTTGTGGCACACCGGCACCCCCAAATGTCTTCCGTTGGTGCTCAAACTTTGCGTGGGCGCTTTATCTGAACCGAGGAACTTTCTATGTGATTTCCGGAGAATTTTATTCCGGGACCCCGGAATCCCGAAAAACCGTGTATTATACACTTCAATTTCAGCCGTTCGGAAGGTCGTACCGTAACCTATTTCTTTTTCTCCCTTTTTTTCAATCACGCGTCTGAGCTCATTTCAGGAATCAACCTGTTCGATTCCAGCCTCAAATAACGAGCTTTAACACATTTTTCACAATTAATCCGAGTTTCGGCGAATGCTGGTTTGTGGCACACCGGCACCCCCAAATGTCTTCCGTTGGGGCCCAAACTTTGCGTGGCCGCTTTATCTGACCCGAGGAACTTTCTATGCAATTTTCGGAGAATTTTATTCTGGGACCCCGGAATCCCGAAAAACCGTGTATTATACACTTTAATTTCAGCCGTTCGGAAGGTCGTACCGGAACCTGTTTCTTATTCTCCCTGTTTTTCAATCACGCTTCCGAGCTCATTTCTGAAATCAACCTGTTCGATTTCAGGAATCAACCTGTTCGATAACAGCCTCAAATAACGAGCTTTAACACATTTTTCACGATAATCCGAGTTTCGGCGAATGCTGGTTTGTGGCACACCGGCACCCCCAAATGTCTTCCGTTGGCGCTCAAACTTTGCGTGGCCGCGTTACCTGACTCGAGGAACTTTCTATGTGATTTCCGGAGAATTTTATTCCGGGACCCCGGAATCCCGAAAAACCGTGTATTATACACTTCAATTTCAGCCGTTCGGAAGGTCGTACCGGATCTGTTTCTTTTTCTCCCTGTTTTTCAATTACGCGTCCGAGCTCATTTCAGGAATCAACCTGTTCGATTTCAGGAATCAACATGTTCGATTTCAGCCGCAAATAACGAGCTTTAACACATTTTTCATGATAATCCGAGTTTCGGCGAATGCTGGTTTGTGGCACACCGGCACCCCAAAATGTCTTCCGTTGGTGCCCAAACTTTGCGTGGCCGCTTTATCTGACCCGAGGAACTTTTTATGCGATTTCCTGAGAATTTTATTCCGGGACTCAGGAATCCCGAAAAACTGTGTATTATAACACTTCAATTTCAGCCGTTCGGAAGGTCGTACCGGAACCTGTTTCTTTTTGTCCCTGTTTTTCAATCACGCGTCCGAGATCATTTCAGGAATCAACCTGTTCGATTTCAATAATCAACCTGTTCGATTTCAGCCTCAAATAACGAGCTTTAACACATTTTTCACGATAATCCGAGTTTCGGCGAATGCTGGTTTGTGGCACACCGGCACCCCCAAATGTCTTCCGTTGGTGCTCAAACTCTGCGTGGCCGCTTTATCTGACCCGAGGAACTTTCTATGTGATTTCGGAGAATTTTATTCCGGGACCCCGGAATCCCGAAAACCGTGTATTATACACTTCAATTTCAGCCGTTCGGAAGGTCGTACCGGAACCTGTTTCTTTTTCTCCGTGTTTTTCAATCACGCGTCCAAGCTCATTTCAGGAATCAACCTCTTCGATTTCAATAATCAACCTGTTCGATTTCAGCCTCAAATAGCGAGCTTTAACAAATTTTTCACGATAATCCGAATTTCGGCGAATGCTGGTTTGTGGCACATCGGCACCCCAAATGTCTTTCGTTGGTGCTCAAACTTTGCGTGGCCGCTTTATCTGACCCGAGGAACTTTCTATATGATTTCCGGAGAATTTTATTCCGGGACCCGGAATCCCGAAAAACAGTGTATTATACACTTCAATTTCAGCCGTTCGAAAGGTCGTACCGGAACCTGTTTCTTTTTCTCCCTGTTTTTCAATCACGCGTCCGAGCTCATTTCAGGAATCAACCTGTTCGATTTCAGGAATCAACCTGTTCGATTCCAGCCTCAAATAACGAGCTTTAACACATTTTTCACGATAATCCGAGTTTCGGCGAATGCTGGTTTGTGGCACACCGGCACCCCAAAATGTCTTCCGTTGGTGCCCAAACTGTGTGGCCGCTTTATCTGACCCGAGGAACTTTCTATGCGATTTCCGGAGAATTTTATTCCGGGACCCCGGAATCACGAAAAATTGTGTATTATAACACTTCAATTTCAGCCGTTCGGAAGGTCGTACCGGAACCTGTTTCTTTTTCTCCCTGTTTTTCAATCACGCGTCCGAGATCATTTCAGGAATCAACCTGTTCGATTTCAATAATCAACCTGTTCGATTTCAGCCTCAAATAACGAGCTTTAACAAATTTTTCACGATAATCCGAATTTCGGCGAATGCTGGTTTGTGGCACATCGGCACCCCCAAATGTCTTTCGTTGGTGCTCAAACTTTGCGTGGCCGCTTTATCTGACCCGAGGAACTTTCTATATGATTTCCGGATAATTTTATTCCGTGACCCGGGAATCCCGAAAATTCGTGTATTATACACTTCAATTTCAGCCGTTCGGAAGGTCGTACCGGAACCTGTTTCTTTTTCTCCCTGTTTTTCAATTACGCGTCCGAGCTCATTTCAGGAATCAACCTGTTCGATTTCAGTAATCAACATGTTCGATTTCAGCCGCAAATAACGAGCTTTAACACATTTTTCATGATAATCCGAGTTTCGGCGAATGCTGGTTTGTGGCACACCGGTACCCCCAAATGTCTTATCTTGGCGCTCAAACTTTGCGTGGCCGCGTTATCTGACCCGAGGAACTTTCAATGTGATTTCCGGAGAATTTTATTCCGGGACCCCGGAATCCCGAAAAACAGTGTATTATACACTTCAATTTCAGCCGTTCGGAAGGTCGTACCGGAATTTAACCTGTTTCTTTTTCTCCCAGTTTTTGTATCACGCGTCCGAGCTCATTTCAGGAATCGACCAGTCCGATTTCAGGAATCAACCTGTTCGATAACAGCCTCAAATAACGAGCTTTAACACATTTTTCACGATAATCCGAGTTTCGCGAATCTTTGGTTTGTGGGCACACCGCACCCCCAAATGTCTTCCGTTGGTGCTCAAACTTTGCGTGGCCGCTTTATCTGACCCGAGGAACTTTCTATGTGATTTCGGAGAATTTTATTCCGGGACCCCGGAATCCCGAAAAACTGTGTATTATAACACTTCAATTTCAGCCGTTCGGAAGGTCGTACCGGAACCTGTTTCTTTTTCTCCCTGTTTTTCAATCACGCGTCCGAGATCATTTCAGGAATCAACCTGTTCGATTTCAATAATCAACCTGTTCGATTTCAGCCTCAAATAACGAGCTTTAACAAATTTTTCACGATAATCCGAGTTTCGGCGAATGCTGGTTTGTGGCACATCGGCACCCCCAAATGTCTTTCGTTGGTGCTCAAACTTTGCGTCGCCGCTTTATCTGACCCGAGGAACTTTCTATATGATTTCCGGAGAATTTTATTCCGTGACCCCGGAATCCCGAAAAACCGTGTATTATACACTTCAATTTCAGACGTTCGAAAGGTCGTACCGGAACCTGTTTCTTTTTCTCCCTGTTTTTCAATCACGCGTCCGAGCTCATTTCAGGAATCAACCTGTTCGATTTCAGGAATCAACTTGTTCGATTTCAGGAATCAACCTGTTCGATAACAGCCTCAAATAACGAGTTTTAACAAATTTTTCACGATAATCCGAATTTCGGCGAATGCTGATTTGTGGCACATCGGCACCCCAAATGTCTTTCGTTGGTGCTCAAACTTTGCGTGGCCGCTTTATCTGACCAGATGAACTTTCTATATGATTTCCGGAGAATTTTATTCCGGACCCCTAATCCCGAAAAACAAATGTATTATACACTTCAATTTCAAATGTTCGAAAGGTCGTGCGGAACTGTTTCTTTTTCTCCCTGTTTTTCAATCACGCGTCCGAGCTCATTTCAGGAATCAACCTGTTCGATTTCAAGAATCAACCTGTTCGATTCCAGCCTCAAATAACGAGCTTTAACACATTTTTCACGATAATCCGAGTTTCGGCGAATGCTGGTTTGTGGCACACCGGCACCCCAAAATGTCTTCCGTTGGTGCCCAAACTTTGAGTGGCCGCTTTATCTGACCCGAGGAACTTTCTATGCGATTTCCGGAGAATTTTATTCCGGGACCCCGGAATCCCGAAAAACTGTGTATTATACACTTCAATTTCAGCCGTTCGGAAGGTCGTACCGGAACCTGTTTCTTTTTCTCCCTGTTTTTCAATCACGCGTCCGAGATCATTTCAGGAATCAACCTGTTCGATTTCAATAATCAACCTGTTCGATTTCAGCCTCAAATAACGAGCTTTAACAAATTTTTCACGATAATACGAGTTTCGGCGAATGCTGGTTTGTGGCACATCGGCACCCCCAAATGTCTTTCGTTGGTGCTCAAACTTTGCGTCGCCGCTTTATCTGACCCGAGAACTTTCTATATGATTTCCGGAGAATTTTATTCCGTGACCCCGGAATCCCGAAAAACCGTGTATTATACACTTCAATTTCAGCCGTTCGAAAGGTCGTACCGGAACCTGTTTCTTTTTCTCCCTGTTTTTCAATCACGCGTCCGAGCTCATTTCAGGAGTCAACCATTTCGATTTCAGGAATCAACCTGTTCGATTCCAGCCTCAAATAACGAGCTTTAACACATTTTTCACGATAATCCGAGTTTCGGCGAATGCTGGTTTGTGGCACACCGGCACCCCCAAATGTCTTCCGTTGGTGCTCAAACTTTGCGTGGCCGCTTTATCTGACCCGAGGAACTTTCTATGTGATTTCGGAGAATTTTATTCCGGGACCCCGGAATCCCGAAAACCGTGTATTATACACTGCAATTTCAGCCGTTCGGAAGGTCGTACCGGAACCTGTTTCTTTTTCTCCGTGTTTTTCAATCACGCGTCCAAGCTCATTTCAGGAATCAACCTCTTCGATTTCAATAATCAACCTGTTCGATTTCAG
This sequence comes from Silene latifolia, assembly GCF_048544455.1. NCBI lineage: Eukaryota > Viridiplantae > Streptophyta > Magnoliopsida > Caryophyllales > Caryophyllaceae > Silene > Silene latifolia. Next base: position 262,983 of record NW_027413183.1, on the reverse strand, counting down.
CCTCAAATAACGAGCTTTAACAAATTTTTCACGATAATCCGAATTTCGGCGAATGCTGGTTTGTGGCACATCGGCACCCCAAATGTCTTTCGTTGGTGCTCAAACTTTGCGTGGCCGCTTTATCTGACCCGATGAACTTTCTATATGATTTCCGGAGAATTTTATTCCGGGACCCCGGAATCCCGAAAAACCGTGTATTATACACTTCAATTTCAATGCCGTTCGAAAGGTCGTGCGAACCTGTTTCTTTTTCTCCCTGTTTTTCAATCACGCGTCCGAGCTCATTTCAGGAATCAACCTGTTCGATTTCAGGAATCAACCTGTTCGATTCCAGCCTCAAATAACGAGCTTTAACACATTTTTCACGATAATCCGAGTTTCGGCGAATGCTAGTTTGTGGCACACCGGCACCCCAAAATGTCTTCCGTTGGTGCCCAAACTTTGCGTGGCCGCTTTATCTGACCCGAGGAACTTTCTATGCGATTTCCGGAGAATTTTATTCCGGACCCCTGAATCCCGAAAAACGTGTATTATAACACTTCAATTTCGGCCTTCGGAAGGTCGTGCGAACCTGTTTCTTTTTCCCCCTGTTTTTCAATCACGCGTCCGAGATCATTTCAGGAATCAACCTGTTCGATTTCAATAATCAACCTGTTCGATTTCAGCCTCAAATAACGAGCTTTAACAAATTTTTCACGATAATCCGAGTTTCGCGAATCTTTGGTTTGTGGCACATCGGCACCCCCAAATGTCTTTCGTTGGTGCTCAAACTTTGCGTCGCCGCTTTATCTGACCCGAGGAACTTTCTATATGATTTCCGGAGAATTTTATTCCGTGACCCCGGAATCCCGAAAAACCGTGTATTATACACTTCAATTTCAGCCGTTCGAAAGGTCGTCGAACCTGTTTCTTTTTCTCCTGTTTTTCAATCACGCGTCCGAGCTCATTTCTGAGTCAACAATTTCGATTTCAGAATCAACCTTCGATTCGATTCCAAAATAACGAGCTTTAACACATTTTTCACGATAATCCGAGTTTCGGCGAATGCTTTGGTTTGTGGCACACCGCACCCTAAAATGTCTTCCGTTGATGCCCAAACTTTGCGTGGGCGCTTTATCTGACCCGAGGAACTTTCTATGCGATTTCCGGAGAATTTTATTCCGGACCCCTAATCCCGAAAAACTGTGTATTATAACACTTCAATTTCAGCCGTTCGGAAGGTCGTACCGGAACCTGTTTCTTTTTCTCCCTGTTTTTCAATCACGCGTCCGAGATCATTTCAGGAATCAACCCGTTCGATTTCAGCTTGAAATAACGAGCTTGAACACATTTTTCACGATAATCCGAGTTTCGGCGAATGATGGTTTGTGGCACACCGGCACCCCCAAATGTCTTCCGTTGGTGCCCAAACTTTGCGTGGCCGCTTTATCTGACCCTAGGAACTTTCTATGTGATTTCCGGAGAATTTTATTCCGGGACCCCGGAATCCCGAAAAACCGTGTATTATACACTTTAATTTCAGCCGTTCGGAAGGTCGTACCGGACCCTGTTTCTTTTTCTCCCTATTTTTCAATCACGCGTCCGAGCTCATTTCAGGAATCAACCTGTTCGATTTCAGGAATCAACCTGTTCGATAACAGCGTCAAATAACGAGCTTTAACACATTTTTCACGATAATCCGAGTTTCGGCGAATGCTGGTTTGTGGCACACCGGCACCCCCAAATGTCTTCCGTTGGTGCTCAAACTTTGCGTGGCCGCTTTATCTGACCCGAGGAACTTTCTATGTGATTTCCGGAGAATTTTATTCCGGAACCCCGGAATCCCGAAACTGTGTATTATACACTTCAATTTCAGTCGTTCGGAAGGTCGTACCGGAACCTGTTTCTTTTTCTCCGTGTTTTTCAATCACGCATCCGAGCTCTTTTCAGAAATCAACCTGTTCGATTTCAATAATCAACTTGTTCGATTTCAGCCTCAAATATCGAGCTTTAACAAATTTTTCACGATAATCCGAGTTTCGGCGAATGCTGGTTTGTGGCACATCGGCACCCCCAAATGTCTTTCGTTGGTGCTCAAACTTTGCGTGGCCGCTTTATCTGACCCGAGGAACTTTCTATATGATTTCCGGAGAATTTTATTCCGGACCCGGAATCTCAAAACCGTGTATTATACACTTCAATTTCGGTAGTTCGAAAGGTCGCACGAACCTGTTTCTTTTTTCCCTGTTTTTCAATCACGCGTCCGAGCTCATTTCAGGAATCAACCTGTTCGATTTCAGGAATCAACCTGTTCGATTCCAGCCTCAAATAACGAGCTTTAACATATTTTTCAAGATAATCCGAGTTTCGGCGAATACTGGTTTGTGGCACACCAGCACCCCAAAATGTCTTCCGTTGGTGCTCAAACTTTGCGTGGCCGCTTTATCTGACCCGATGAACTTTCTATATGATTTCCGGAGAATTTTATTCCGGGACCCCGGAATCCCGAAAAACCGTGTATTATACACTTCAATTTCAGCCGTTCGAAAGGTCGTACCGGAACCTGTTTCTTTTTCTCCCTGTTTTTCAATCACGCGTCCGAGCTCATTTCAGGAATCAACCTGTTCGATTTCAGGAATCAACCTGTTCGATTCCAGCCTCAAATAACGAGCTTTAACACATTTTTCACGATAATCCGAGTTTCGGCGAATGCTAGTTTGTGGCACACCGGCACCCCAAAATGTCTTCCGTTGGTGCCCAAACTTTGCGTGGCCGCTTTATCTGACCCGAGGAACTTTCTATGCGATTTCCGGAGAATTTTATTCCGGGACCCCGGAATCCCGAAAAACTGTGTATTATAACACTTCAATTTCAGCCGTTCGGAAGGTCGTACCGGAACCTGTTTCTTTTTCTCCCTGTTTTTCAATCACGCGTCCGAGATCATTTCAGGAATCAACCTGTTCGATTTCAATAATCAACCTGTTCGATTTCAGCCTCAAATAACGAGCTTTAACAAATTTTTCACGATAATCCGAGTTTCGGCGAATGCTGGTTTGTGGCACATCGGCACCCCCAAATGTCTTTCGTTGGTGCTCAAACTTTGCGTCGCCGCTTTATCTGACCCGAGGAACTTTCTATATGATTTCCGGAGAATTTTATTCCGTGACCCCGGAATCCCGAAAAACCGTGTATTATACACTTCAATTTCAGCCGTTCGAAAGGTCGTACCGGAACCTGTTTCTTTTTCTCCCTGTTTTTCAATCACGCGTCCGAGCTCATTTCTGGAGTCAACAATTTCGATTTCAGGAATCAACCTGTTCGATTCCAGCCTCAAATAACGAGCTTTAACACATTTTTCACGATAATCCGAGTTTCGGCGAATGCTGGTTTGTGGCACACCGGCACCCTAAAATGTCTTCCGTTGGTGCCCAAACTTTGCGTGGCCGCTTTATCTGACCCGAGGAACTTTCTATGCGATTTCCGGAGAATTTTATTCCGGGACCCCGGAATCCCGAAAAACTGTGTATTATAACACTTCAATTTCGGCCGTTCGGAAGGTCGTCTAACCCGTTTCTTTTTCTCCCTGTTTTTCAATCACGCGTCCGAGATCATTTCAGAATCAACCCGTTCGATTTCAAATTGAAATAACGAGCTTGAACACATTTTTCACGATAATCCGAGTTTCGGCGAATGATGGTTTGTGGCACACCGGCACCCCCAAATGTCTTCCGTTGGTGCCCAAACTTTGCGTGGCCGCTTTATCTGACCCTAGGAACTTTCTATGTGATTTCCGGAGAATTTTATTCCGGGACCCCGGAATCCCGAAAAACCGTGTATTATACACTTTAATTTCAGCCGTTCGGAAGGTCATACCGGAACCTGTTTCTTTTTCTCCCAGTTTTTCAATCACGCGTCCGAGCTCATTTCAGGAATCAACCTGTTCGATTTCAGGAATCAACCTGTTCGATAACAGCGTCAAATAACGAGCTTTAACACATTTTTCACGATAATCCGAGTTTCGGCGAATGCTGGTTTGTGGCACACCGGCACCCCCAAATGTCTTCCGTTGGTGCTCAAACTTTGCGTGGCCGCTTTATCTGACCCGAGGAACTTTCTATGTGATTTCCGGAGAATTTTATTCCGGAACCCTAATCCCAAACGTGTATTATACACTTCAATTTCGATCGTTCGGAAGGTCGATGAACCTGTTTCTTTTTCTCCGTGTTTTTCAATCACGCATCCGAAGCTCCTTTCGAAATCAACCTGTTCGATTTCAATAATCAACTTGTTCGATTTCAGCCTCAAATATCGAGCTTTAACAAATTTTTCACGATAATCCGAGTTTCGGCGAATCTTTGGTTTGTGGCACATCGGCACCCCCAAATGTCTTTCGTTGGTGCTCAAACTTTGCGTGGCCGCTTTATCTGACCCGAGGAACTTTCTATATGATTTCCGAGAATTTTATTCCGGGACCCCTAATCTCAAAAACCGTGTATTATACACTTCAATTTCACCGTTCGGAAGGTCGTACCGGAACCTGTTTCTTTTTTCCCTGTTTTTCAATCACGCGTCCGAGCTCATTTCAGAATCAACTTTGTTTCGATTTCAGGAATCAACCTGTTCGATTCCAGCCTCAAATAACGAGCTTTAACATATTTTTCAAGATAATCCGAGTTTCGGCGAATCGGTTTGTGGCACACCAAAGACCCCAAAATGTCTTCCGTTGGTGCCCAAACTTTGCGTGGCCGCTTTATCGACCAAGAACTTTCTATGCGATTTCGAGAATTTTATACCGGGACCCCTAATCCCGAAAATGTGTATTATAACACTTCAATTTCAAATTGTTCGGAAGGTCGTACCGGAACCTGTTTCTTTTTCTCCCTGTTTTTCAATCACGCGTCCGAGATCATTTCAGGAATCAACCCGTTCGATTTCAGCTTGAAATAACGAGCTTTAACACATTTTTCACGATAATCCGAGTTTCGGCGAATGATGGTTTGTGGCACACCGGCACCCCCAAATGTCTTCCGTTGGTGCCCAAACTTTGCGTGGCCGCTTTATTTGACCCTAGGAACTTTCTATGTGATTTCCGGAGAATTTTATTCCATGACCCCGGAATCCCGAAAAACCGTGTATTATACACTTCAATTTCAAATGTTCGGAACGTCGACGAACTGTTTCTTTTTCTCTTTGTTTTTCAATCACGCGTCCGAGCTCATTTCAGAATCAACCTGTTCGATTTCAGGAATCAACCTGTTCGATTTCAGCCTCAAATAACGAGCTTTAACAAATTTTTCACGATAATCCGAGTTTCGGCGAATGCTGGTTTGTGGCACATCGGCACCCCCAAATGTTTTCCGTTGGTGCCCAAACTTTGCGTGGCCGCTTTATCTAACCCTAGTAAATTTCTATGTGATTTCCGGAGAATTTTATTCCGGGACCCCGAAATCCCGAAAAACCGTGTATTATACACTTCAATTTCAGCCGTTCGGAAGGTAGTACCGGAACCTGTTTCTTTTTCTCCGTGTTTTTCAATCACGCGTCCGAGCTTATTTCAGGAATCAACCTGTTCGATTTCAATAATCAACTTGTTCGATTTCAGCCTCAAATAACGAGCATTAACAAATTTTTCACGATAATCCGAGTTTCGGCGAATGCTAGTTTGTGGCACATCGGCACCCCCAAATGTCTTCCGTTGGTGCCCAAACTTTGCGTGGCCGCTTTATCTGACCCTAGGAACTTTCTATGTGATTTCCGGAGAATTTTATTCCGGGACCCGAAATCCCGAAAAACCGTGTATTATACACTTCAATTTCAGCCGTTAGGAAGGTCGTACCGGAACCAGTTTCTTTTTCTCCGTGTTTTTCAATCACGCGTCCGAGCTCATTTCAGGAATCAACCTGTTCGATTTCAATAATCAACCTGTTCGATTTCAGCCTCAAATAACGAGCTTTAACAAATTTCTCACGATAATCCGAGTTTCGGCGAATGCTGGTTTGTGGCACATCGGCACCCCCAAATGTCTTTCGTTGGTGCTCAAACTTTGCGTGGCCGCTTTATCTGACCCGAGGAACTTTCTATATGATTTCCGGAGAATTTTATTCCGGGACTCAGAATCCCAAAAACCGTGTATTATACACTTCAATTTCAAATTCGGAAGGTCGTATCGGAACCTGTTTCTTTTTCTCCCTGTTTTTCAATCACGCGTCCGAGCTCATTTCAGAATCAACCTGTTCGATTTCAGAATCAACCGCTTTGATGATTCCACCTCAAATAACGAGCTTTAACACATTTTTCACGATAATCCGAGTTTCGGCGAATGCTGGTTTGTGGCACACCGGCACCCCAAAATGTCTTCCGTTGGTGCCCAAACTTTGCGTGGCTGCTTTATCTGACCCGAGGAATTTCTATGCGATTTCCGGAGAATTTTATTCCGGGACCCCGAAATCCCGAAAAACCGTGTATTATACACTTCAATTTCAAATTCTCGAAGGTCGTACTCGAACTGTTTCTTTTTCTCCGTGTTTTTCAATCACGCGTCCGAGCTCATTTCAGGAATCAACCTGTTCGATTTCAATAATCAACCTGTTCGATTTCAGCCTCAAATAACGAGCTTTAACAAATTTTTCACGATAATCCGAGTTTCGGCGAATGCTGGTTTGTGGCACATCGGCACCCCCAAATGTCTTTCGTTGGTGCTCAAAATTTGCGTGGCCGATTTATCTGACTCGAGGAATTTTCTATATGATTTCCGGAGAATTTTATTCCGGGACCCCGGAATCCTGAAAAACCGTGTATTATACACTTCAATTTCAGCCGTTCGAAAGATCGTACCGGAATCTGTTTCTTTTTCTCCCAGTTTTTCAATCACGCGTCCGAGCTCATTTCAGGAATCAACCTGTTCGATTTCAGGAATCAACCTGTTCGATTCCAGCCTCAAATAACGAGCTTTAACACATTTTTCACGATAATCCGAGTTTCGGCGAATGCTGGTTTGTGGCACACCGGCACCCCAAAATGACTTTCGTTGGTGCCCAAACTTTGCGTGGCCGCTTTATCTGACCCGAGGAACTTTCTATGCGATTTCCGGAGAATTTTATTTCGAGACCCCGGAATCCTGAAAAACTGTGTATTATAACACTTCAATTTCAGCCGTTCGGCAGGTCGTACCGGAACCTGTTTCTTTTTCTCCCTGTTTTTCAATCACGCGTCCAAGATCATTTCAGGAATCAACCCGTTCGCTTTCAGCTTGAAATAACGAGCTTGAACACATTTTTCACGATAATCCGAGTTTCGGCGAATGATGGTTTGTGGCACACTGGCACCCCCAAATGTCTTCCGTTGGTGCCCAAACTTTGCGTGGCCGCTTTATCTGACCCTAGGAACTTTCTATGTGATTTCCGGAGAATTTTATTCCATGACCCCGGAATCCCGAAAAACCGTGTATTATACATAGGGATGGCAGTGGGTCGGGGACCCAACCCAGACCCTGAGGGTCGGACCCTAATGTGTCGGGTATGGGTCTCATTTTTTCAGACCCAATGGGTATGGGTCGGGTATGGGTCTTAAGAAAATATTTCGGGTCCGGGTCCGGGTCTATGTTATGAGACCCATACCCGACCCTTAGACCCTTTATTAAAGAAAAAAAAATCAAAATTACAACTTTTCTGAATTCATACGGGTAGAAACCCAACTAAAGTCTTTTTCTCTTCCCTCATCCCATAAAGTGATAAAACCCAACCAAACTCTTCTGACAATACCACCACTGACACAAGAAAACCACCACCACAACACTGATACGCGACTGACAACCACCTCTCTAATAGCCGGCGACCGACAACCACCATTAACGGCAGATTAATAAACTCATAATGTTAAAGTAGTATGATTTTTTTTTTTAATATTATAGACCCCATAGCTGTTAATCTTGTTACTAAAGTGGCTGAAACTCGGACCCACGGGTAGACCCAGACCCTACCCTTACCCATAGGGTCCGGGTATGGGTCCTCAAATTTTAGACACTTGCGGGTCTGGGTCGGGTACGGGTCCAAAGGGAAAATCTCGGGTCGGGTCCAGTTCTAGGCGGACCCTACCCAGACCCTACCCATTGCCATCCCTAATTATACACTTCAATTTCAGCCGTTCGGAAGGTCGTACCGGAACCTGTTTCTTTTTCTCCGTGTTTTTCAATCACGCGTCCGAGCTCATTTCAGGAATCAACCTGTTCGATTTCAATAATCAACCTGTTCGATTTCATCCTCAAATAACGAGCTTTAACAAATTTTTCACGATAATCCGAGTTTCGCGAATCTTTGGTTTGGGCACATCGGCACCCCCAAATGTCTTCCGTTGGTGCCCAAACTTTGCGTGGCCGCTTTATCTGACCCTAGGAACTTTCTATGTGATTTCCGGAGAATTTTATTCTGGGACCCCGAAATCCCGAAAAACCGTGTATTATACACTTCAATTTCAGCCGTTCGGAAGGTCGTACCGGAACCTGTTTCTTTTTCTCCGTGTTGTGCAATCACGCGTCCAAGCTCATTTCAGGAATCAACCTGTTCGATTTCAATAATCAACCTGTTCGATTTCAGCCTCAAATAACGAGCTTTAACAAATTTTTCACGATAATCCGAGTTTCGGCGAATGCTGGTTTGTGGCACATCGGCACCCCCAAATGTCTTCCGTTGGTGCCCAAACTTTGCGTGGCCGCTTTATCTGACCCAAGGAACTTTCTATGTGATTTCCGGAGAATTTTATTCTGGGACCCCGAAATCCCGAAAAACCGTGTATTATACACTCCAATTTCAGCCGTTCGGAAGGTCGTACTGGAACCTGTTTCTTTTTCTCCCTGTTTTTCAATCACGCGTTCGAGCTCATTTCAGGAATCAAGCTGTTCGATTTCAGGAATCAACCTGTTCGATTTCAGCCTCAAATAACGAGCTTTAACACATTTTTCACGATAATCCGAGTTTCGGCGAATGCTGGTTTGTGGCACATCGGCACCCCCAAATGTCTTTCGTTGGTGCTCAAACTTTGCGTGGCCGCTTTATCTGACCCGAGGAACTTTCTATATGATTTCCGGAGAATTTTATTCCGGGACCCCGGAATCCCGAAAAACCGTGTATTATACACTTCAATTTCAGCCGTTCGAAAGGTCGTCGAACCTGTTTCTTTTTCTCCCGTTTTTCAATCACGCGTCCGAGATCATTTCAGAATCAACTTTGTTCGATTTCAGGATTCAACCCGTTCGATTTCGGCCTCAAATAACGAGCTTTAACACATTTTTCACGATAATCCGAGTTTCTACCGATGGGGCATATTTCGCACCCGTGACCGATCGAGATATTGAGCAAGGTCAAAGATATCCACAGCAAGTCAACGGCTTAGACAGCCTAACCGACGCCACCTGTCGGCCTGTCTCTTGTGCCTCGGCGGGGACAACTAGCCAGCCGAGGTACGCATCCGCGAACTCATATCCAAGACCCCTCGTCGGTGAGTCAACAGGGCCCGCCGGCCTGCCATGAGTCCCTCGGCCAAGGGGTAGATCAGTCTTTCCACCTGCTAGCCACTTGGCCACTTGGCCACTTGGCCACTACGTGACAAAAGGTGAAAGTCTATAAATACTCCTCAACTCTCATTGAGGAGGAGATCCACAATTTAACCTAAGAATCACTATTCATCTAGTAATATATTCCTTATCTCTCTACTAGCCACTTGGCCACTTGGCCACTACGTGACAAAAGGTGAAAGTCTATAAATACTCCTCTACTCTCATTGAGTAAAGGATCCACAATTTAACCTAAGAATCACTATTCATCTGGTAATATCTTTCTTATCTCTCTACAATATATACTTCACCAAGTAACAACAACTTATCTTTCTAAGTTTACTGACTTGAGCGTCGGAGTGAGTTCGCTCGGCCCAAAGCCGAGCCCTCAGTTTGCTCATTGTTTCAGGAGACCGTAAGGAGGATTCAACCAAAGACGTCATTCTACAAGCACGGGTGGTAACAAATAACTGCTCTGGAATTACACCCGGAACAATTGGCGCCGTCTGTGGGGAAAGATACTAGAAGCTAGTCACATTCATTCCCAAAAAAAAAAAAAAAAACAAAAACCCACCCAAAAAGCTAAGAAGATGTCGAAACAACCAGAGAAGGTGTTGGTGGAAAACGAATTCTACCAAGACGACACATTCCACAACTCGAAATCGGGCGGTCCCCCACCGTATCACGATACGACGAACGGGACGCCAAAGGAACAAGATATGCCGCTGCCCGTCGACCAGGTCACCATCATGGGACATGTGGTTGATGCGCAAAAGTCGGGCTACTCCTGGACATAATTGGTAGTACGCCGGCTCACACCGTCACACCGATAAGAGCGGCGGAACCCGTCCAGAGACCGGGGCCCGAGAATGTGACTCCAAGAGACTTGAACGGAGCACCGGAAGAAGGCGGCCCCGTCAAGACGCCGGGAGCCCAGAGCGCTAGTGGTAGACCTTAGTCCTTCCCGCACTCGCGGGAGGACGGCGTCGCCGCAGCGCCGACGAGGTAGCCCCCAGAGGAGTGAAAGAAGTCCGACTCACCAGAGTCGGAGAAGAAGCCCGACTCACCAGAGTCGGAGAAGAAGCCCTTCCCGCCACGGGGAGAGGAGCCGGACTAGGGATGTGAGGAGCCGATCGCCGCGTGTCATTCGACACGTGGTCGACATGACCCCTCGGCGCCTCGTCCTAGATACCCCGGTGCCGACTAAGTCGAAGTTGCCACCTATAGCATACAAAGGTAAAGGCGACCCAACCGACCACGTCGAGGCTTACGAGTCTCACATGTCAGTATGGGAGCAACCCGATGAGGTTTGGTGCCGAGTCTTCCCAACGACACTGCATGGGATGGCACAAAGTTGGTACAAGGGGCTACCCGACGGGTCGGTATACTGTTACGCCGACCTAAAGGACACGTTCCTAGCCCAAGTATTCTGCAACAAGAGGAGGGCCGTGGAGACCTCGGACCTCCCGACTATCGACAGAAGGAGGCGAATCTCTCCGAAGTTATGTGAAGAGGTTCGACGCCAAGGTTCAAAGCAGATTAGTGAGTGAACAATGAACGCGACCTTCGCGCTGATGAAAGGCCTCCCGAGAGGAGACCTAAAGAATGAGCTCATCAAGTGCGGCGGCCAGAGACTAGACTCCGCCAGGAAAATGGCCGATCAAGCCATTAAGGTGGAGGACTACCGCAAAACCTGGGTAGGCCCCGACGAGGCCGAGCACTCAGAAAGAAAAAGCCGCCGGGAGGATAACCCGGATGAAAGACGCCGTGACGATAATAGGTCACGGTCTGACAGGTCCACCAGGAAACAGAACTCGGCGGACGCCGGGGGGAGTTAGGGAACGAACCGCCAGAAGCGGTACAATGATCACACCCCCCTGGCCATGTCTGCGCCGAGGTTTTCGCCCGAGCAAGAACGAGGGTCGAAAGTGGGAGAGGCCTCCCGGCCGAAGAGTGACGGTGACACGAGCCAAGATCGTGAGTACCACGGCCACACCGCCACCTTATCGACAACTCGCCGGCATCCAAGAATGCCATTGAAGAACTGATCCGGAAGGGGAGCCTCGGCAAGTATGTTGCCAAAGGGCAAAAGATCGATGCGGCGGTTCGGATAAGAAATCCGTCTTCGAACGGATAGGAGTAATCCATGTTGTCATCGGGGCAACGAGAACGGTGGGTCCGCTCATGGGCACAAACGGCACTGAACGAGCCGTATCGGGCCATCAACTTTGTGCCCAACACAAAGACTCCCGCTTCCAACACCCCCGATATAACTATTGGGAAGAAGGACTACGAGGGAGTCATCGCCCCTCACAGCGACCCACTCGTAGTCCATTTGGACATAGCCAACCACCTGGTGAAGAGGTGCCTGATTGACACAGGCGCCTACACAAACATTATGTACAGCAAATGCTTTCTCAACCTCGGTCTGAAGGTTGAAAACTTGAGCCCCTGCACCAACCCGTTGTACAGATTTTCTGGGGCCGGCATGGTACCCCTTGGGTCAATCAGGCTGCCGGTGAGGTTCGACGAGGGAAGTGCGGCCAAGAACGTTATGTCTGAGTTCGTGGTCATTGACGGCTCGTCCGCCTACAACGTTCTCATAGGCCGAGTCACCCTGAGCGAGGCCGATGCGGTAATGTCCATCCGGGCTCTGACATTGATGTATGTCTCGGACTGGGGGGAAGCGCATAAGCTCGTCTCAAAGAACGAAAAGGACGAAGTGGTCAATGTCCAAGTGTCCGCCAGAGGGTGCAACATGCAATCCTTCAAAGTGGCGAAGAAGTCAGAGAAGGGGAAGAGCCCATCCTTGCAACAGGAGGGCGAGCGCATGGATACCACCGTCGGCAAGGTCGAAGGAGCGGAGACCGAAGAGGTGGAGATTGACCCAGGCCGCACCGTAACTATCGGTGTTAACCTGGAGCCAAAGTTCAGAGCCGCCCTCCTAGATCTGCTGAGGAAAAACAAAGACGTCTTCGCCTACTCAGCGGCCGAGATGCCAGGCGTGAGCCGGGAGGTAATTGTCCACAGGCTAAATGTACTCCCCACCGCTCGCCCTGTCAAGCAAAGGATGAGGAACTCCTCAGCCGAGAAGGATGAGGCCATCAAAGCCGAGGTAGATAAATTACTGGCGGCGGGCTTCGTCATGCCTTGTACCTATCCTGAGTGGTTAGCTAATGTTGTAATGGTGAGGAAATCATCGGGGGCATGGAGGATGTGCGTGGATTTTACCAATCTTAATAAAGCATGCCCCAAAGATTGCTATCCCTTGTCTCGAATAGATAGCTTAATCGACGCGACGGCAAAGCTACACTATCTTGAGCTGGGACGCCTTCTCGGGTATCATCAGGTGTTCATGGCCGAGGAAGACATGCCTAAATGCGCATTCATCACCACTAACGGCACATACATGTACAAAATGATGCCGTTTGGTTTAAAGAACACCGGTGCAACTTACACAAGACTGGTGGACAAAGTGTTCCAAAATAAAAAAGGGCGAAACATTGAGGCTTACGTCGACGATGCTATTGTAAAAAGCAAGTCCGACAGCGAGCACTTAGCCGATTTACACGAGACATTTTGTTCACTAAGGAAGTACAAGATGAAGCTCAACCCAATGAAATGCAACTTCGGTGTCCGGGCAGGTAAGTTCCTCGGCGTACTTGTCAGCGCCAGGGGAATTGATGCCAATCCAGACAAAGTCCAGGCAATCCTAGACCTGCCGGAGCCGAGGAATCGAAAAGAGGTTATGATGCTGACCGGGAGGATGGCGGCTCTAGCCCGTTTCATCTCTCGGTCGGTAAAGAGTACCCCATTCTTCAAGGTGTTGAAGGGGAATAAAGACTTCGGCTGGGGGGAGGAGCAAAGCACAGCTTTCAAACAACTAAAAGCTCATCTTCAGAGTCTCCCAACCCTGTCCAGGCCGATGCTGGGGGAAACACTATATCTGTACATAGCAGTTACCTCGGCCACGATCAGTGCTGTGATCGTCAGAGAAGAGGACAAGCAACAACACCCAATCTACTTTGTCAGCCATACATTGTTGCCCGCCGAGAGAAATTACCCGTGATTGAAAAAGCGCCTTTCTTTGTCGTCGTCGGCTGCAAAGGAAATCGAAACCCTACTTCTACGCACATCCCGTGATTTGGTCCTAACCGACCAGCCGTTGGAGAAGGCATTGGAAAAATTTGAGCAATCCGGCAGGCTCATCAAATGGGCAATAGAGCTATCCGGCTTCGGCATTCAAGACAAGCCGAGGCCCTCGATAAAGGGACAGAACGCGATTTCCCGGCCGAATGCACATACCAAGAAGAGCAAAACCCTGGAGTATGGGAGGTATACACCGACGGGTCCTCCACGACGAACAAAGCTCGGGAGCCGGCATACTTATCATCGCCCAAACGGGACGAGTTCGAGTACGCCTTGAAATTTACCTTCTCGGCCTCAAACAACGAATCCGAATACGAGGCGGTGATAACCGGAGTCGAGCTAGCTAGGGCCGCAGGGGCGGAGCACATCATTTTGAAAACAGATTCACTTTTGGTGGCTAATCAAATCAGAGGAGAGTACGAGACTCGAGACGACGGAATGGTAAGATACCCGGAAAGGGTAAAAGGCGACACCTCAAAGTTGAAATATTTTCGAGATACAATGCATTCCCAGTCGAGAACAACCGAGCCGACGCTCTCTCAAAACTCGCCGTTCAACCATCAAGAATGTCGGCCGAACCGTGCTTTGGTGGACATCGGAATGCCAAGAGCATTGCGAGGCCGTCGGCATGGTGGGTAACATAGAGACCGAGACAACGTGGATGACTCCGATAATGAAATACAAATTGACAAGTGAACTACGGAGGACCGCAGTCTCGCGCGAAAAATAAAGAGGATCGCAAAGAAGGTACTTGGTGTTTGAAGGGGAATTGTACAGGAGGTCCGTGACGAGGCCACTCTTAAAGTGTGTCGGTCCAGCCGACGCGGAGCTAATACTGACAGAGATTCACGAAGGCATCTGCGGCCATCACATGGGGGCAAGAACACTAGCCCACAAAGCTCTCCGAGCCGGCTACTTCGGCCCACCATGCTTGCGGATTCCAGCCAAGACCAAAAATGCAACAACCACAAATGCATGCTCCGGTGATACATGCGCCATCCCGAGACTGCAGCAGCGGTACTTAATCCCCTTCCTTTCGCACAGTGGGGGATGGATCTACTAGGGCCATTTCCAACGGCATCCGGCGGAAGAAAGTTCTTGATTGTCGCCGTAGACTACTTCACCAAATGGGTTAAAGGCAGAGCATGCACTGCAAAGACGACGGCAGCCGTAAGAAAGGTAATCTGGGAAAATGTCATAACTCGTTTTGGGTTACCCCAAGTCATGGTATTCGACCACGGCCGAGAGTTTTTGAGTGACACAATAATGAGCTGGCTGGAAGAACTCGGTATCAAATTCGCATACTCCTCCGTCTGTCACCCACAGAGCAACGGACAAAGCGGAGGCGACTAATAAAACAATCCTCAACGGTTTGAAGAAGACAAATGAAGACCTAAAGGGAAGATGGGCCGATGAACTACCCGGCGTCCCGTGGTCCCTGCGAACCACGGAGAAAGAAGCAACGGGCACGTCCATTCCACCTAGTTTATGGGTCCGAAGCGTCCTACCAATTGAAGCAACGGTGCCAACATACGAACGACCACCTTTAGCCCTGTCGAAAATGAGGAAGGTTTAAGAACCTCCCTAGACACTGGTCGAAGAAAGCCGAGATACAAAGACGCCTCAACTTGGCAAAGATACCGAACCGAATGAAAATGGCCTACAACCGAAGAGTCACAAAAGGGACTTAAAAGTAGGAGACCTAGTCCTAAGAAAGTCGCCGCCACCAACAAAGGGAACATTCATGGCAAATCGACGGCTAATCGGGAAGGTCCCTACAAAGTGGTTGAAGAAATGAGGCCGGGTACATACCGGCTGACAGACATGGAGGGTGTGCCTTTGATGAGCCATTGGAACACTGACAATCTCAGGAAATACTTTGTATAGCGGCGGAGGTGCCCAAAGACAACTGTGGGCACCCCGACGCATGTTTATATCTAATGAAGAACCATCCAAGGTTTCCATCAGTGTTCATTTTCCCCATAGTCGCCATCAAGAAGTAGACACCACGGAAGTCACCCCAAGAGGTACATACGCTGTCGCGTCGTAACCCCTAGTCGCCTCGGCCAACCGAAGGCCTGGCAGGGGACACAATGATCGATACGCTAACATACGCTGTCGCATCGTAACCCCTAGTCGCCTCGGCCAACCGAAGGCCTGGCAGGGGACACAACGATCGATACGCTAACATACGCTGTCGCGTCGTAACCCCTAGTCGCCTCGGCCAACCGAAGGCCTGGCAGGGGACACAACGATCGATACGCTAACGTGCGCTGTCGCGCCGTAACCCCTAGTCGCCTCGGTCCGCCGATGGCCTGGCAGGGGACACAACGGTCGATACGCTAACATGTTCACAACGGCGGTTGGGAAGCGCAAATCCGACGCCTCGGCCAGACCGAGAGTGAAAGAGGAAGCGACCAACACGCTAACATGTTCAAGAAAAAGACGTTAAACGCAGTTGAGATACGCATTCTAGCTGCCTCGGCTAAGCCGAAGGTAAAAATGAAAAAGCGCTCAATTAATAACGCAAGAAGACAAGAAAAGACCTCGGCCAAGCCAAAGGCAAAGCAAGCAAACTTTCATTAATGATAACAGATTATAAACGAGAAGAATGCAGATGACGGCCGTCCCCATAGGGATAAGCCAAAACGCAACCTACCAAAGTTTTACAAAAACAAGAAAAAGAAAAGCAAAAGGTTACAGACATGACATTTGAAGCGCCAAAAGATGGCGGGAGGAAAGGCTCGAGTTGGCCCCGAACGTTAAAGCTATCCGAGACGCCGGTGAGTCCGGTGACGACCGCCCGTCTCCCTACGCTGATGCCGCCCACCATCGGCGATCGGCGTCAACTTCGGTGGCCGGCCCAGAGGAAAGCTTGTCATCTCCACATGCCTTCAGCCTTTCAGCCTCCTCTTCGGCCTCTTTCACCTTTGCATCATAGGCCGCCTTGGCCTCGGCTATCTGAGCCGCCTTCGCCGCCTCCTCCTTTTCCGCAACCGCTTTTTCCGCGGCATCGGCCATCTCATCCGGAAGGCTGTTCAAATTTTTCCCACGGAAGGAGTCTTCGTGAATGAGCCTCTTGATTGCCTCCCCGGTCGCTTCCTCGGCCGATCCCGGAATTGAGCGCACGGGTCGGGGAGGATCTTAGTTTGAAGCACCTCAATATCTTTCTCCCTTTGGGCAAGAACAAACTTCCCTAGTGTCCGCGAGTGCCTCCGATCGAGCCTCATACATCTCCCTCCATTCTTCCCTTTTGGCAACAACGGCGTCGTAGCCACCCTTATACTGTCCCGCTCCTCCAAAGAATCGAGCGGAGGTGGCATCGGCGACCTCAACTTTGGCCCTCTCGGCCGAGGGCGCTTCTCAGCTTCCTCCGCACGCTTCCGAGCAGCTAGGAGGTCAAGCTTAGCCTTCTGGGCTTCTCCCTTTGCAGCGGAGAGATCAAGCTTAAGCCGTTGGATCAGTGGCCCAGCCTGGGCCATGGCCTGCTCTTGCTCCATAAGGTAGGAACCGGCCAGTTGAGTCCACTTCGCCAGCCTCTTGGATATTCTTGTACCCTCTGCCACAAGCTCGGCGGGGAACCTTCCGAGTACGGAGTCAACGGTGACATTCCTATCACCCGCCTTCTCAGTCGCTTCTCTAATTGCCGCTCGAAGAACGGCGGCCGCCGACGGCGGATCTACAAAAAATTTACACAACAGCATCCACGTCAACATTCATTGACACATCGTAGAGTCTCACATCGGGAATGCATAATGAACCGGCTAAGTCGAACCACGGGTTAGGTCCGTACCAGTCCGGGCCCTCTTAGACGGAGGACCGGGTGAATCTTTCTTTTCCCCGGCGACGGTAGAAGCCGGCAGTGGCTCTCTTCTCTTCTTCGGAGGAGGAGGGCCCTTCGCAACGGTCACCACTTCCTCGGAGACATCGATGACCTCCACATGTTCCTTCTGGGCCGTTGGGGTCGAAGAAGGAGTTGGGATTGACGCCGTTGCCAACCTGGACGCTGCCTTTGGTTTTCTCTTCGGCACGCCTCCGAGAACCCGTGCTTGAGCCGCCGCCGGATCCAGTGCCTTCAGCTGCTTATCCATAAGTTCGTTGGGAGCCAGTCTACGATCACGCGCGTCAGCCTGAGGGTGCCGCTCAACGACGTTCCCGTCCTTATCAAGCCCTAACCTCTTTAAGGTCCTCTCGCATGATCCTGGCCAAACCGGTCTGCAAGAAACCGGACAAGAGTTACATAAAAGAAGTAAAACAAAGCTCTAAAAACAGGAGCGTAACAGTAAAGATGGGCCTCACACCGACCCTACTCACCCCGGTTGAGGGCCGGTATGAGGTCGACGCGGCAAAGCACTCATCCTGAAGAATAATCCGAGTCGGGGCACCCATCCCTTCTCGGATCAAACAAACCGCATCGCCCGCTCCTCGTCCTCACCAAGAGGAACCTGCCGGCATCCATCTTGAGCTTACTCTGGGAGACCCATTTTTCACGCTCCCTCTTACTCTCGCACCGTAAGTTGACTTGGTCTTTGGAAGGACCGGGCGGCGGATAGTCATCCGACACTTCGACATACACCCACCGCCCCTTCCAGTCCTTGCAGGAAGAAAGCTTATCAACAGAGAGGACGCCCGGCTCCATCTGCACGCTGTACCACCCCACCTTACCGGGGGTCGATGCCCGAAGATGATGAAGCCGGCGGAATAAGTTAACTGTAGGTACCTCCCCCTTGAAAAGACAGAGCCACACGAAGCCAACTATCGTCCTAATGGCCAACGGATGCAGTTGAGCCACGGCGACGTTCATAGCTTTGATGATGGCCGTGTCGTATTTATTCAAAGGAAACCGGAGGCCATACTCCAGATGCCTGATATATATGCCGATATGACCCGGAGGAGGGCAACAGACCGCCTGACCCTCCCCAGGGATAACAATTTTGTACCCCACACCGAAGTAGAAATGACCCTCGAAAAGAGTTCCACCGAACAATCGGCGAATTTATTGGTCCGAGGCACGGTCGACCGTCATGCACGCCTCGCCGTGATCCAGATATGCGGCCTCTCTTCACCGAAGGAATCCTTTCCTCACAAATCATCATCAACATCATCATCCTCCCAACCCTCCGAGCTTCGGATCGACTTCGAGACGGAGACCTAGGGCCCCCAAACCTTATCGGGATGGCGTTTAGTATCTCCTCCTCATCAAGACGCGACGGGGAACCCCCGCGCGCAGCTTACTAGGTCCAAAGACACCGGCGAGAAGACATGTTACAACAAAACTTACGAGTTAAAAAGAGAAAATTTATTTGTTTACCTTGAAGAAAAATGCCACGCCGGAGTAATGATTCTGAAAGCTAGAGAGGAGTTTCGACAAAGAGGGCTAGAAAGAAGAAAATTTTTGAGAAAATGAAATTGGTGCCCAATTTCGGGGATTAATCGCCCTATTTATAGGGGAAGGCCCATAAAGAAGGACCAATCGGGCACAACCCATGAAACGCCAGCCAATCAGCAAACAGACACGTGTCAGGCATGCAGCCACGGAATGTCAATCGTTGCAACAGTTGAACGTCAATCAATGCAACAGTGACTAAGCGTCTTCAACACGCCCCTTCAAGTCTCTCTGTCTATTCATCTTCCTCAACAAATTCCTAAGTATCCGTTTCTCCGCCGGCCACACGATCAACCAAGCCAGAAAGCACCGGCCAGGGGGCAATCAGAAACAACCGGCACTCTCCACCCCGGTCTCGGCCCGGCGTCATTGCCTTTTCCACATCGGATGTCCATTACACAACCATGTGGAGGGGGGATATGGTACGGCCTAAGCAGAGCCACGCCGAGGTAGAAAAAGCCGGGGCAGAAAATTTTTGTCTTCCGCAGAATATACGCTCAACATACATCGGAGCCCATACCACGGCATAGACTACGCTGGGGGCAAATTGATGGGGCATATTCTGCACCCGCTGACCAGTCAGCATATTGAGCAAGGTCAAAGATATCCACAAAGAAGTCAACGGCTTAGACAAACTAACCGACGCCACTGCCGGCTGTCTCTTGTGCCTCGGCGGGGACAACTAGCCAGCCGAGGCACGCATCCGCGAACTCATATCCAAGACCCTTCGGCGGTGAGTCAACAGGGCCCGCCGGCCTGCCATGGGTCCCTCGGCCGAGAGGTAGATCAGTCTTTCCACCTGCTAGCCACTTGGCCACTTGGCCACGACGTGACAAAAGGTGAAAGTCTATAAATACTCCTCAACTCTCAT
Organism: Silene latifolia; assembly: GCF_048544455.1. Lineage (NCBI taxonomy): Eukaryota > Viridiplantae > Streptophyta > Magnoliopsida > Caryophyllales > Caryophyllaceae > Silene > Silene latifolia. Next base: position 243,051 of record NW_027413183.1, on the reverse strand, counting down.
TGAGGAGGAGATCCACAATTTAACCTAAGAATCACTATTCATCTGGTAATATCTTCCTTATCTCTCTACAATATATACTTCACCAAGCAACAACCTATCTCTCTAAGTTTACTGACTTGAGCGTCGGAGTGAGTTCGCTCGGCCCAAAGCCGAGCCCTCAGTTTGCTCATTGTTTCAGGAGACCGCAAGGAGGATTCAACCAAAGACGTCATTCTACAAGCACGGGTGGTAACAAATAACTGCTCTGGAATTACACCCGGAACATCGGCGAATGCTGGTTTGTGGCACACCGGCACCCCAAAATGTCTTCCGTTGGTGCCCAAACTTTGCGTGGCCGCTTTATCTGACCCGAGGAACTTTCTATGCGATTTCCGGAGAATTTTATTCCGGGACCCCGGAATCCCGAAAAACTGTGTATTATAACACTTCAATTTCAGCCGTTCGGAAGGTCGTACCGGAACCTGTTTCTTTTTCTCCCTGTTTTTCAATCACGCGTCCGAGATCATTTCAGGAATCAACCCGTTCGATTTCAGCTTGAAATAACGAGCTTTAACACATTTTTCACGATAATCCGAGTTTCGGCGAATGCTGGTTTGTGGCACACCGGCACCCCAAAATGTCTTCCGTTGGTGCCCAAACTTTGCATGGCCGCTTTATATGACCCGAGGAACTTTCTATGCGATTTCCGGAGAATTTTATTCCGGGACCCCGGAATCCCGAAAAACTGTGTATTATAACACTTCAATTTCAGCCGTTCGGAAGGTCGTACCGGAACCTGTTTCTTTTTCTCCGTGTTTTTCAATCACGCGTCCGAGCTCATTTCAGGAATCAACCTGTTCGATTTCAATAATCAACCTGTTCGATTTCAGCCTCAAATAACGAGCTTTAACAAATTTTTCACGATAATCCGAGTTTCGGCGAATGCTGGTTTGTGGCCCATCGGCACCCCCAAATGTCTTTCGTTGGTGCTCAAACTTTGCGTGGCCACTTTATCTGACCCGAGGAACTTTCTATATGATTTCCGGAGAATTTTATTCCGGGACCCCGGAATCCCGAAAAACCGTGTATTATACACTTCAATTTCAGCCGTTCGAAAGGTCGTACCGGAACCTGTTTCTTTTTCTCCCAGTTTTTCAATCACGCGTCCGCGCTCATTTCAGGAATCAACCTGTTCGATTTCAGGAATCAACCTGTTCGATTCCAGCCTCAAATAACGAGCTTTAACACATTTTTCACGATAATCCGAGTTTCGGCGAATGCTGGTTTGTGGCACACCGGCCCCCCAAAATGTCTTCCGTTGGTGCCCAAACTTTGCGTGGCCGCTTTATCTGACCCGAGGAACTTTCTATGCGATTTCCGCAGAATTTTATTCCGGGACCCCGGAATCCCGAAAAACTGTGTATTATAACACTTCAATTTCAAATTAGTTAGGCGAGTCATACCGGAACCTGTTTCTTTTTCTCCCTGTTTTTCAATCACGCGTCCGAGATCATTTATGGAATCAACCCGTTCGATTTCAGCTTGAAATAACGAGCTTGAACACATTTTTCACGATAATCCGAGTTTCGGCGAATGATGGTTTGTGGCACACCGGCACCCCCAAATGTCTTCCGTTGGTGTCCAAACTTTACGTGGCCGCTTTATCTAACCCTAGGAACTTTCTATGTGATTTCCGGAGAATTTTATTCCATGACCCCGAATCCCGAAAAACGTGTATTATACACTTCAATTTCAAATGTTCGGAAGGTCGTACGGAACTGTTTCTTTTTCTCCGTGTTTTTCAATCACGCGTCCGAGCTCATTTCAGGAATCAACCTGTTCGATTTCAATAATCAACCTGTTCGATTTCAGCCTCAAATAACGAGCTTTAACACATTTTTCACGATAATCCGAGTTTCGGCGAATGATGGTTTGTGGCACACCGGCACCCCCAAATATCTTCCGTTGGTGCCCGAACTTTGCGTGGCCGCTTTATCTGACCCTAGGAACTTTCTATGTGATTTCCGGAGAATTTTATTCCGGGACCCCGAAATCCCGAAAAACCGTGTATTATACACTTCAATTTCAACCGTTCGGAAGGTCGTACCGGAACCTGTTTCTTTTTCTCCCTGTTTTTCAATCACGCGTCCGAGCTCATTTCAGAATCAACCTGTTCGATTTCAATAATCAACTGTTCGATTTCACCTCAAATATCGAGCTTTAACACATTTTTCACGATAATCCGAGTTTCGGCGAATCTTGGTTTGTGGCACTCCGGCACCCCCAAATGTCTTTCGTTGGTGCTCAAACTTTGCGTGGCCGCTTTATCCGACCCGAGGAACTTTCTATGTGATTTCCGGAGAATTTTATTCCGGGACCCCGGAATCCCGAAAAACCGTGTATTATACACTTCAATTTCAGCCGTTCGGAAGGTCGTACCGGAACCTGTTTCTTTTTCTCCCTGTTTTTCAATCACGCGTCCGAGCTCATTTCAGGAATCAAGCTGTTCCATTTCAGGAATCAACCTGTTCGATTACAGCCTCAAATAACGAGATTTAACACATTTTTCACGATAATCCGAGTTTCGAATCTTTGGTTTGTGGCACATCGGCACCCCCAAATGTCTTTCGTTGGTGCTCAAACTTTGCGTGGCGCTTTATCTGACCCGAGGAACTTTCTATATGATTTCCGGAGAATTTTATTCCGGACCCCTGAATCCCGAAAAACCGTGTATTATACACTTCAATTTCAAATAGTTCGAAAGGTCGTCGTCGGACCTCTTTTTCTCCTGTTTTTCAATCACGCGTCCGAGCTCATTTCAGGAATCAACCTGTTCGATTTCAGGAATCAACCTGTTCGATTCCAGCCTCAAATAACGAGCTTTAACACATTTTTCACGATAATCCGAGTTTCGGCGAATGCTGGTTTGTGGCACACCGGCACCCCAAAATGTCTTCCGCTGGTGCCCAAACTTTGCATGGCCGCTTTATCTGACCCGAGGAACTTTCTATGCGATTTCCGGAGAATTTTATTCCGGGACCCCGGAATCCCGAAAAACTGTGTATTATAACACTTCAATTTCAAATTGTTCGGAAGGTCGTACCGGAACCTCTTTCTTTTTCTCCCTGTTTTTCAATCACGCGTCCGAGATCATATCAGGAATCAAACCGTTCGATTTCAGCCTGAAATAACGAGCTTTAACACATTTTTCACGATAATCCGAGTTTCGGCGAATGATGGTTTGTGGCACACCGGCACCCCCAAATGTCTTCCGTTGGTGCCCGAACTTTGCGTGGCCGCTTTATCTGACCCTAGGAACTTTCTATGTGATTTCCAGAGAATTTTATTCCGGGACCCCGAAATCCCGAAAAACCGTGTATTATACACTTCAATTTCAACCGTTCGGAAGGTCGTACCTGAACCTGTTTCTTTTTCTCCGTGTTTTTCAATCACACGGCCGAGCTCATTTCAGGAATCAACCTGTTCGATTTCAATAATCAACCTGTTCGATTTCAGCCTCAAATATCGAGCTTTAACAAATTTTTCACGATAATCCGAGTTTCGGCGAATGCTGGTTTGTGGCACATCGGCACCCCCAAATGTCTTTCGTTGGTGCTCAAACTTTGCGTGGCCGCTTTATCTGACCCAAGGAACTTTCTATATGATTTCCGGAGAATTTTATTCCGGGACCCCGGGACCCCGGAATCCCGAAAAACCATGTATAACACTTCAATTTCAGCCGTTCGGCAGGTCGTACTGGAACCTGTTTCTTTTTCTCCCTGTTTTTCAATCACGCGTCCGAGATCATTTCAGGAATCAACCCGTTCGATTTCAGCTTGAAATAACGAGCTTTAACACATTTTTCACGATAATCCGAGTTTCGGCGAATGATGGTTTGTGGCACACCGGCACACCCAAATGTCTTCCGTTGGTGCCCAAACATTGCGTGGCCGCTTTATCTGACCCTAGGAACTTTCTATGTGATTTCCGGAGAATTTTATTCCATGACCCCGGAATCCCGAAAAACCGTGTATTATACACTTCAATTTCACTGCTTCGGAAGGTCGTGCGGAACTGTTTCTTTTTCTCCGTGTTTTTCAATCACGCGTCCGAGCTCATTTCAGGAATCAACCTGTTCGATTTCAGGAATCAACCTGTTCGATTTCACCTCAAATAACGAGCTTTAACAAATTTTTCACGATAATCCGAGTTTCGGCGAATGCTGGTTTGTGGCACATCGGCATCCCCAAATGTCTTCCGTTGGTGCCCAAACTTTGCGTGGCCGCTTTATCTGACCCTAGGAACTTTCTATGTGATTTCCGGAGAATTTTATTCCGGGACCCCGAAATCCCGAAAAACCGTGTATTTCAATTTCAAATAGTTCGGAAGGTCGTCTCGAACTGTTTCTTTTTCTCCGTGTTTTTCACTCACGCGTCCGAGCTCATTTCAGGAATCAACCTGTTCGATTTCAATAATCAACCTGTTCGATTTCAGCCTCAAATAACGAGCTTTAACAAATTTTTCACGATAATCCGAGTTTCGGCGAATGCTGGTTTGTGGCCCATCGGCACCCCCAAATGTCTTTCGTTGGTGCTCAAACTTTGCGTGGCCACTTTATCTGACCCGAGGAACTTTCTATATGATTTCCGGAGAATTTTATTCCGGGACCCCTAATCCCGAAAAACCGTATTATACACTTCAATTTCAAATTCGAAAGGTCGACGAACCTGTTTCTTTTTCTCCCGTTTTTCAATCACGCGTCCGCGCTCATTTCAGAATCAACTTTGTTCGATTTCAGAATCAACCTGTTCGATTCCAGCCTCAAATAACGAGCTTTAACACATTTTTCACGATAATCCGAGTTTCGGCGAATGCTGGTTTGTGGCACACCGGCCCCCCAAAATGTCTTCCGTTGGTGCCCAAACTTTGCGTGGCCGCTTTATCTGACCCGAGGAACTTTCTATGCGATTTCCGCAGAATTTTATTCCGGGACCCCGGAATCCCGAAAAACTGTGTATTATAACACTTCAATTTCAGCCGTTAGGCAGGTCATACCGGAACCTGTTTCTTTTTCTCCCTGTTTTTCAATCACGCGTCCGAGATCATTTATGGAATCAACCCGTTCGATTTCAGCTTGAAATAACGAGCTTGAACACATTTTTCACGATAATCCGAGTTTCGGCGAATGATGGTTTGTGGCACACCGGCACCCCCAAATGTCTTCCGTTGGTGTCCAAACTTTACGTGGCCGCTTTATCTAACCCTAGGAACTTTCTATGTGATTTCCGGAGAATTTTATTCCATGACCCCGGAATCCCGAAAAACCGTGTATTATACACTTCAATTTTAGCCGTTCGGAAGGTCGTACCGGAACCTGTTTCTTTTTCTCCGTGTTTTTCAATCACGCGTCCGAGCTCATTTCAGGAATCAACCTCTTCGATTTCAATAATCAACCTGTTCGATTTCAGCCTCAAATAACGAGCTTTAACACATTTTTCACGATAATCCGAGTTTCGGCGAATGATGGTTTGTGGCACACCGGCACCCCCAAATATCTTCCGTTGGTGCCCGAACTTTGCGTGGCCGCTTTATCTGACCCTAGGAACTTTCTATGTGATTTCCGGAGAATTTTATTCCGGGACCCCGAAATCCCGAAAAACCGTGTATTATACACTTCAATTTCAACCGTTCGGAAGGTCGTACCGGAACCTGTTTCTTTTTCTCCGTGTTTTTCAATCACGCGTCCGAGCTCATTTCAGGAATCAACCTGTTCGATTTCAATAATCAACTTTGTTCGATTTCGACCTCAAATATCGAGCTTTAACACATTTTTCACGATAATCCGAGTTTCGGCGAATCTTGGTTTGTGGCACTCCGGCACCCCCAAATGTCTTTCGTTGGTGCTCAAACTTTGCGTGGCGCTTTATCTGACCCGAGGAACTTTCTATATGATTTCCGGAGAATTTTATTCCTGGGACCTAATCCCGAAAACCGTGTATTATACACTTCAATTTCACCGTTCGGAAGGTCGTGTCGAACCTTTTCTTTTTCTCCCGTTTTTCAATCACGCGTCCGAGCTCATTTCAGAATCAAGCTGTTCCATTTCAGAATCAACTTTGTTCGATTCATGACCTCAAATAACGAGCTTTAACACATTTTTCACGATAATCCGAGTTTCGGCGAATGCTGGTTTGTGGCACATCGGCACCCCCAAATGTCTTTCGTTGGTGTTCAAACTTTGCGTGGCCGCTTTATCTGACCCGAGGAACTTTCTATATGATTTCCGGAGAATTTTATTCCGGGACCCCGGAATCCCGAAAAACCGTGTATTATACACTTCAATTTCAGCCGTTCGAAAGGTCGTACCGGAACCTGTTTCTTTTTCTCCCTGTTTTTCAATCACGCGTCCGAGCTCATTTCAGAATCAACTGTTCGATTTCAGAATCAACCTGTTCGATTTCTCCCTCAAATAACGAGCTTTAACACATTTTTCACGATAATCCGAGTTTCGGCGAATGCTGGTTTGTGGCACACCGGCACCCCAAAATGTCTTCCGTTGGTGCCCAAACTTTGCATGGCCGCTTTATCTGACCCGAGGAACTTTCTATGCGATTTCCGGAGAATTTTATTCCGGGACCCCTGAATCCCGAAAACCGTGTATTATAACACTTCAATTTCAGCCGTTCGGAAGGTCGTACCGGAACCTCTTTCTTTTTCTCCCTGTTTTTTAATCACGCGTCCGAGATCATTTCAGGAATCAACCCGTTTGATTTCAGCCTGAAATAACGAGCTTTAACACATTTTTCACGATAATCCGAGTTTCGGCGAATAATGGTTTGTGGCACACCGGCACCCCCAAATGTCTTCCGTTGGCGCTCAAACTTTGCGTGGCCGCGTTATCTGACCCGAGGAACTTTCTATGTGATTTCCGGAGAATTTTATTCTGGGACCCCGGAATCCCGAAAAACCGTGTATTATACACTTCTATTTCAAAGTTCGGAAGGTCGTCGAACCCTTTCTTTTTCTCCCAGTTTTTCAATCATGGTCCGAGCTCATTTCAGGAATCAACCTGTTCGATTTCAGTAATCAACCTGTTCGATTCCAGCCTCAAATAACGAGTTTTAACACATTTTTCACGATAATCCGAGTTTCGAATCTTTGGTTTGGGCACACCGGCACCCCAAAATGTCTTCCGTTGGTGCCCAAACTTTGCATGGCCGCTTTATCTGACCCGAGGAACTTTCTATGCGATTTCCGAGAATTTTATTCCGGGACCCCGAATCCCAAAAACTCGTGTATTATAACACTTCAATTTCAAATGTTCGGAAGGTCGTCTGAACTGTTTCTTTTTCTCCGTGTTTTTCAATCACACGGCCGAGCTCATTTCAGGAATCAACCTGTTCGATTTCAATAATCAACCTGTTCGATTTCACCCTCAAATATCGAGCTTTAACAAATTTTTCACGATAATCCGAGTTTCGGCGAATCTTTGGTTTGTGGTACATCGGCACCCCCAAATGTCTTTCGTTGGTGCTCAAACTTTGCGTGGCCGCTTTATCCGACCCAAGGAACTTTCTATATGATTTCCGGAGAATTTTATTCCGGGACCCCTAATCCCGAAAAACCATGTATAACACTTCAATTTCACCCGCTCGCAGTCGACCGAACTGTTTCTTTTTCTCCCTGTTTTCAATCACGCGTCCGAGATCATTTCAGGAATCAACCCGTTCGATTTCAGCTTGAAATAACGAGCTTTAACACATTTTTCACGATAATCCGAGTTTCGGCGAATGATGGTTTGTGGCACACCGGCACACCCAAATGTCTTCCGTTGGTGCCCAAACATTGCGTGGCCGCTTTATCTGACCCTAGGAACTTTCTATGTGATTTCCGGAGAATTTTATTCCATGACCCCTAATCCCGAAAACCGTGTATTATACACTTCAATTTCAGCCGTTCGGAAGGTCGTACCGGAACTGTTTCTTTTTCTCCCTGTTTTTCAATCACGCGTCCGAGCTCATTTCAGAATCAACCTGTTCGATTTCAATAATCAACCTGTTCGATTTCACCTCAAATAACGAGCTTTAACAAATTTTTCACGATAATCCGAGTTTCGGCGAATCTTTGGTTTGTGGGCACATCGGCATCCCCAAATGTCTTCCGTTGGTGCTCAAACTTTGCGTGGCCGCTTTATCCGACCCTAGGAACTTTCTATGTGATTTCCGGAGAATTTTATTCCGGACCCCAAATCCCAAAACCGTGTATTTCAATTTCACTGTTCGGAAGGTCGTGATCGAACCCGTTTCTTTTTCTCCCTGTTTTTCACTCACGCGTCCGAGCTCATTTCAAGAATCAACCTGTTCGATTTCAGGAATCAACCTGTTCGATTTCATCCTCAAATAACGAGCTTTAACAAATTTTTCACGATAATCCGAGTTTCGGCGAATGCTTGGTTTGGCCCATCGGCACCCCCAAATGTCTTTCGTTGGTGCTCAAACTTTGCGTGGCCACTTTATCTGACCCGAGGAACTTTCTATATGATTTCCGGAGAATTTTATTCCGGGACCCCGGAATCCCGAAAAACCGTGTATTATACACTTCAATTTCACCGTTCGAAAGGTCGTCGGAACCCGTTTCTTTTTCTCCCGTTTTTTCAATCACGCGTCCGCGCTCATTTCGGAATCAACTGTTCGATTTCAGAATCAACCTGTTCGATTCCCGACCTCAAATAACGAGCTTTAACACATTTTTCACGATAATCCGAGTTTCGCGAATCTTTGGTTTGTGGCACACCGGCCCCCCAAAATGTCTTCCGTTGGTGCCCAAACTTTGCGTGGCCGCTTTATCTGACCCGAGGAACTTTCTATGCGATTTCCGCAGAATTTTATTCCGGGACCCCGGAATCCCGAAAAACTGTGTATTATAACACTTCAATTTCAAAGTTAGCGAGTCATACCGGAACTGTTTCTTTTTCTCCTGCTTTTCAATCACGCGTCCGAGATCATTTATGGAATCAACCCGTTCGATTTCAGCTTGAAATAACGAGCTTGAACACATTTTTCACGATAATCCGAGTTTCGGCGAATGATGGTTTGTGGCACACCGGCACCCCCAAATGTCTTCCGTTGGTGTCCAAACTTTACGTGGCCGCTTTATCTAACCCTAGGAACTTTCTATGTGATTTCCGGAGAATTTTATTCCATGACCCCGAATCCCGAAAAACCGTGTATTATACACTTCAATTTTAGCCGTTCGGAAGGTCGTACCGGAACCTGTTTCTTTTTCTCCGTGTTTTTCAATCACGCGTCCGAGCTCATTTCAGGAATCAACCTGTTCGATTTCAGTAATCAACCTGTTCGATTTCAGCCTCAAATAACGAGCTTTAACACATTTTTCACGATAATCCGAGTTTCGGCGAATGCTGGTTTGTGGCACACCGGCACCCCCAAATATCTTCCGTTGGTGCCCGAACTTTGCGTGGCCGCTTTATCGACCCTAGGAACTTTCTATGTGATTTCCGAGAATTTTATTCCGGACCCCAAATCCCGAAAAACCGTGTATTATACACTTCAATTTCAGCCGTTCGGAAGGTCGTATCGGAACCTGTTTTTTTTCTCCCTGTTTTTCAATCACGCGTCCGAGCTCATTTCAGAATCAACCTGTTCGATTTCAATAATCAACCTGTTCGATTTCAAATTTCAAATATCGAGCTTTAACAAATTTTTCACGATAATCCGAGTTTCGCGAATGCTTTGGTTTGTGGCACTCCGGCACCCCCAAATGTCTTTCGTTGGTGCTCAAACTTTGCGTGGCCGCTTTATCTGACCCGAGGAACTTTCTATATGATTTCCGAGAATTTTATTCTCGGGACCCCGAATCCCGAAAAACCGTGTATTATACACTTCAATTTCACCGTCGGAAGGTCGTACTGAACCTGTTTCTTTTTCTCCCGTTTTTCAATCACGCGTCCGAGCTCATTTCAGAATCAAGTCGTTCCATTTCAGAATCAACCTGTTCGATTGCAACCTCAAATAACGAGCTTTAACACATTTTTCACGATAATCCGAGTTTCTAATCTTTGGTTTGTAGCACATCGGCACCCCCAAATGTCTTTCGTTGGTGTTCAAACTTTGCGTGGCCGCTTTATCGACCCGAGGAACTTTCTATATGATTTCCGAGAATTTTATTCGGGACCCCGAATCCCGAAAAACCGTGTATTATACACTTCAATTTCACCGTTCGAAAGGTCGTCTGAACCTCGTTTCTTTTTCTCCCTGTTTTTCAATCACGCGTCCGAGCTCATTTCAGAATCAACTTTTGTTCGATTTCAGAATCAACTGTTCGATTCCACCTCAAATAACGAGCTTTAACACATTTTTCACGATAATCCGAGTTTCGCGAATGCTTTGGTTTGTAGGCACACCGCACCCCAAAATGTCTTCCGTTGGTGCCCAAACTTTGCATGGCCGCTTTATCTGACCCGAGGAACTTTCTATGCGATTTCCGGAGAATTTTATTCCGGGACCCCTAATCCCGAAAACTCGTGTATTATAACACTTCAATTTCAAATGTTCGGAAGGTCGCACCGAACCTCTTTCTTTTTCTCCCTGTTTTTTAATCACGCGTCCGAGATCATTTCAGGAATCAACCCGTTTGATTTCAGCCTCAAATAACGAGCTTTAACACATTTTTCACGATAATCCGAGTTTCGGCGAATAATGGTTTGTGGGGTACACCGGCACCCCCAAATGTCTTCCGTTGGCGCTCAAACTTTGCGTGGCCGCGTTATCGACCCGAGGAACTTTCTATGTGATTTCCGGAGAATTTTATTCTGGGACCCCTTTAATCCCGAAAAACCGTGTATTATACACTTCTATTTCAAATTGTCGGAAGGTCGTACTCGAACTGTTTCTTTTTCTCCCAGTTTTCAATCATGGTCCGAGCTCATTTCAGAATCAACCTGTTTCGATTTCAGAATCAACCTGTTCGATTCCACCAAATAACGAGTTTTAACACATTTTTCACGATAATCCGAGTTTCGCGAATCTTTGGTTTGTGGCACACCGGCACCCCAAAATGTCTTCCGTTGGTGCCCAAACTTTGCATGGCCGCTTTATCTGACCCGAGGAACTTTCTATGCGATTTCCGGAGAATTTTATTCCGGGACCCCTAATCCCAAAAAATCGTGTATTATAACACTTCAATTTCAAATTGTTCGGAAGGTCGTATTCGAACCTGTTTCTTTTTCTCCCTGTTTTTCAATCACGCGTCCGAGATCATTTTAGGAATCAACCCGTTCGATTTCAAATAAATAACGAGCTTTAACACATTTTTCACGATAATCCGAGTTTCGCGAATCTTTGGTTTGTGGCACACCGACACCCCAAATGTCTTCCGTTGGTGCCCAAACTTTGCGTGGCCGCTTTATCTGACCCTAGGAACTTTCTATGTGATTTCCGGAGAATTTTATTCCGGGACCCCGGAATCCCGAAAAACCGTGTATTATACACTTCAATTTCAGCCGTTCGGAAGGTCGTACCGGAACCTATTTATTTTTCTCCCGCTTTTCAATCACGCGTCCGAGCTCATTTCAGAATCAACCTGTTCGATTTCAGAATCAACCTGTTCGACATTACTGACCTCAAATAACGAGCTTTAACACATTTTTCACGATAATCCGAGTTTCGGCGAATGCTGGTTTGTGGCACACCGCACCCCCAAATGTCTTCCGTTGGTGCTCAAACTTTGCGTGGCCGCTTTATCTGACCTGGAGAACTTTCTATGTGATTGCCGGAGAATTTTATTCCGGGACCCCGGAATTCCGAAAACCGTGTATTATACACTTCAATTTCAGCCGTTCGTAAGGTCGTACCAAAACATGTTTCTTTTTCTCCGTGTTTTTCAATCACGCGTCCGAGCTCATTTCAGAATCAACCTGTTCGATTTCAGTAATCAACCTGCTCGATTTCAGCCTCAAATAACGAGCTTTAACAAATTTTTCAAGATAATCCGAGTTTCGCGAATCTTTGGTTTGTGGCACTCCGGCACCCCCAAATGTCTTCCGTTGGCGCTTAAACTTTGCGTGGCCGCGTTATCCACCCGAGGAACTTTCTATGTGATTTCCGGAGAATTTTATTCCGGGACCCCTTAATCCCGAAAAAACCGTGTATTATACACTTCTATTTCACCGTTCGGAAGGTCGTACGAACCTGTTTTTTTCTCCCGAGTTTTTCAATCATGGTCCGAGCTCATTTCAGGAATCAACCTGTTCGATTTCAGGAATCAACCTGTTCGATTCCAGCCTCAAATAACGAGCTTTAACACATTTTTCACGATAATCCGAGTTTCGGCGAATGCTGGTTTGTGGCACACCGGCACCCCAAAATGTCTTCCGTTGGTGCCCAAACATTGCGTGGCCGCTTTATCTGACCCGAGGAATTTCTATGCGATTTCCGGAGAATTTTATTCCAGGACCCCGGAATCCCGAAAAACTGTGTATTATAACACTTCAATTTTAGCCGTTCGGAAGGTCGTACCGGAACCAGTTTCTTTTTCTCCCTGTTTTTCAATCACGCGTCCGAGATCATTTCAGGAATCAACCCGTTCGATTTCAGCCTCAAATAACGAGCTTTAACACATTTTTCACGATAATCCGAGTTTCGGCGAATGATGGTTTGTGGCACACCGGCACCCCCAAATATCTTCCGTTGGTGCCCGAACTTTGCGTGGCCGCTTTATCTGACCCTAGGAACTTTCTATGTGATTTCCGGAGAATTTTATTCCGGGACCCCGAAATCCCGAAAAACCGTGTATTATACACTTCAATTTCAACCGTTCGGAAGGTCGTACCGTGTGGACAAGGCCCTCGGGAACTGCGTCCGAGGGATCCACACCGGCATAATCGACTCGAGGTTCTTTCGAATCGAATTAAGACATATTAGAGTCGCCACCAAGTTTTTTGGGAACTTGGAACCGTTCAAGTCAACTTTACACCTTTCATCGAAAAGCATAAAGCCCATCGACTACGAGTGATTAAAGATAAAGACTTTTACCCTATATCACTCGATTTGAATGACTCTCGTAATCCAATGGTATTTAGACGGATCCACAAACCATAGATCTTGAGTAAGGGGTGAGGGTACGTGTTGGGAAGCCCATAAGGACACCCAACCCCGCCCGTCGATAACGGCCTCTACTAAGTCAAGTGTCGGATTTCAAACAAGGTCATAGCTACTGCGATGTATGTAATGCAAACGTTGTTTTAACCCTATCATGTGACAACAATTTCTATGTCGTTTTAGATGCAACTACACTAACTTTGTCAAAGTTGTAATTTAGCATGTGGGTTGATTAATCTAAACAACATACAAACAAAGCAAACAAGGCTTAAGGGGGAATGGGGAGCCGTTGGGATCTACCTATTACAAACCAGGCATTTCATGCCGACACAACAATAAATAAATTACAACTCGATCTAATTACAATTGCTACAAACGAAACAAAACACGACACAAAACACACGGCCAATTGGCCTTGAAAACCGTGCACATGAGGGTGGCCCACGGCTCACATGACCCACGGTCCTTGGGTCATCCTCGTATTGCGTGCTCGCGCTTAATCTCATCGAATTAGACATAGGGCTACGCACCAAAGCATGCATTAGCATAAACCGGGCCATGTTGCTTTAGACAACACGCGGTTTACTACGCCTCTACAAGCATTGGGAACAACCGTCTAATCAAACAAGACTAAGGTTTTTAGAAATCATTTGACTCGATAAAAGAAAACAAACTTGAAATATTACAACTCGATAAACCAACAATAAATTACAAACAATGAAACAACGAGAAAACAAACGGCATAAAACAAAACGAAAAAGGTACAAAAAACGGCCACCACACGGCCCTAACCAACGGCCAAGATAAGGTTAACCTAGTTCCTAAGTTAGATTCATTGATTAGATCGAATGATTGCGAAAAGGAATCGAAAACAAGTTAGAAAACGAGTTAAAAACGATGTTGATTGATTGTCGCGCAAGGGTGCATTCTACACGGCCTAAAGGGTCTAATTAGGTCAAATTTGCTAATTAATTTAACTCATCGAGTGTCAATAAGAAGGTGCTAATCACGCACTCTTATACTAGCGAGAAATTAGGTGAAAGAGATAGATGCATTCAATTATTTACAGAAATCGTCGATTGATTTTATAACTTACGTCGAAGCCACCTAAAGTGTCTAATTAGATTATTAAATTGATTTAAAGTCATCTAATTACGTCATAGGTTAACAATCAGAAGTTAAACTAACATGCAACGGGTCCTAAGGTCCATCGATTTGGCGAAAAAAAGAAGAGGGTCGAAAGCGAAGATCGAGGTTAGATAACTTGTTTTATTTATGCCCTACCTTGAACACGAGGATATGTAAATGAGACGGGGGTGTACGACCGACAGAAGGAGCGGTTTCTTTTCCCATCTCAAGTCAACGCGGGTGTTCATGGCGGTACTTTAACTCATACTCGGACTAACTAGTTTCATAGTTAATTTAAAACAATCGAAAAAACAAACCAAAACAAACGAAAAAAACAAACTAAAAAAGCATAAAAAAAACGAAATAAAAAAGGAAAGAGAAGGGGATTTGATGCACCCTCAACCTACATGTATCGTTGACACCGTCTTGGGTCGTAATCGAAGGTAGATTTTATCTCGAGAGGCCGTCGTCGATGAAGAACAAAGCACACGCGCGTTTTGGAAAGTTTCTGGACAGCAATTTTAAAACAGTGATATCTCCCTCGTTTCACGACGAAAATTCGATCCGAAAGATGTTTTGGAAACTAGAAAGAGAGGAGAACAGGGATCTTAAAGCAACCCCTGCTCTTTTTGGGTTATTGGGCACGAAAAACGAGCACAAACAGAACTGGACAGACAAGGAAAAAAACCGCGAAAACAGAGTGTTATTTCACTCTGTTTTTCGAGGAATTTCGTGTACTCTCAAGGGCAATTTGGCTCGTAATTCTTTATCTAATGTGTATATGGATGTTATATGGTTAATTGGGAACAAGAAACTCGAATTTTTATGGTGATTTGATGGAGGAACGAAAGGGTTTTCGAAGGAGACACACAAACAGTTTCAGTTTGTGTGTCGGTTTTGTTTAGGGTTTTTGGAGGATGTTTAGGGTTTGTTTCTGAGGTTTAAAGCTTCTATGTGATGGTTGGATGTATGGAGAACTTAGAGGAATGAATGTATGGTGAAGGGGTGGTATTTATAAGGAGTTAAAATAGGTTAAAAGAGAGGGAGGAGCAATCGGGCTAGCTGAACATAGCTGCTGTCCAGCAGCTTTGGGAGGGGTTTCTAGAGTTCGTTTTGGGGGATTTCTTGGTGATTAAGCTAGGATAATATGGGTAGGATACTAGGGTATGGGTTAGGGTTAATGGGTACGGGTCTTGGTAGTGTTTGGAGCGGGTTTGGGCTCGGGAATTGGCTCGCAAAACAGGGGCTGTTTGCGGTTTGGTGCGGGCTGCTTGGGGTTGGTTTTGAACGAGAATTTTGGGCCATGGTATGGGGGTTCGAACATGGGTTGATGGGTATTGGTATAGGTGGGTTAGTGTACTCGAGATTCGTGCCAATTCGCAAAAGAAACGGGCTTAAAAAACGAGCTAAAACCGAGCTCAAAACACACGATGCAAAACGAGTTTCTCGCTTTTAAAAAACGATTTTTCAAATCAAATAACAAATTAAAATAAATGACTTTTCAAATCAAATATTCTCATAAAATGATTTTTCAAATCAAATATTTATTTTATTTTCAATAAAATAAGCTTAAGAAAATAAATTCAAAATAAAGCTTTAATTTAAATATCATTTAAATTAAATGAATAAAGAATTCACTTAAAAAACACATTAATTTTAAATATCATTTAAAATAACAAAATGAACTTACTAAAAACATTAATTTAAATATCATTTAAATTAATAAATTACTTCATCGACGGCGCCCATTCTACCTCGTAAAACGAGCCCAAATAATGACAATGACAACTAAAGGATACATGTGTCCTATCATCATCGGGTGTTTGTCGGGTTCTCTATAAATTCCAATATCGACGGATACGGGTATCTACAGAGCCCCCACTTTGACGAGGCTTGACAAGGCGAAAGTCAAAGTATACCCCAGGTCCCTCTCGACCTGAGGATTCTTCGGGTCGTTTATAGTCCATTAGACTTGCGTATATAAGCTCGCCAGCCATAAGAAGAGATCATACCTGAAACTTCGTTGGGGTTGACTCTTGCTTCTGTTGCGTCGAAACATCATCGTTGGTCATCGACCCATAAATTGCATAAATGGTGGGTTGAGCCTTATCCTTAGGCGCCTACGTATCCGTTTCCGACGGAATCAAACCCGCGTCGTAGTTCGGAATCGCGACACATGCCCAAAGTTTATCATCTGCTGGCGTATGTCCAAAATTCGTCATCTCGCGACATTGGCCCAAAATTTATCATCTCATTGGCGCTTGTCCGAATGGGACGGGACTTTCCGAGGAGGTTGCCGCCTCTTTCATCATTTGCTTTCGGCTACGGAATTCTTCCATTTCATACTCTTGTATTGAATTGAATTCTTGGGGGATGTCATCCTTTTCATCTTGACAATGGTCTCTGAAGCCAACGGCTTCAGAGCCCCCAGTTGAAGCATATCCTGCTACATTTGAAACACAAAAACGCACTTGCAATAATCATCACATAAGCACACTTGGATCATCGATCTTGAAACTGGATCATTTGAAATACTGGGTCATCGACCCGAAAATTGAATTTGATAATTTTGAATAATTGGGCCATCGACCCGAAAATTGAATTTGATAATTTTGAATAATTGGGCCATCGACCCGAAAATTGGATTCGAAAAGTTTGAATGATTGGGTCATCGACCCGAAAATTGAATTTGAAAGACTGGGTCATCGACCCAAATTTTAAATTTGAAAT
This sequence comes from Silene latifolia, assembly GCF_048544455.1. NCBI lineage: Eukaryota > Viridiplantae > Streptophyta > Magnoliopsida > Caryophyllales > Caryophyllaceae > Silene > Silene latifolia. The sequence goes on along the minus strand of NW_027413183.1, from coordinate 226,096 downwards.
GAATCACTTGAATTTGAAAAGTTTTTGAAATTTTGGAATTTTGAAATTTGAAATTGAAACTTGATGGGTGAGCATAAAATGCGACTCAGACATTCTATATGACTCGTAAACAACGCAAGAGTCCGCCAAATAGAAACAAAGAAAATAAAACCCTAAGTGTGCACGGGTTTTAATTCAATCATTGACTTGTTGGGGGTAGAAATGTAAATTGGTCGTTACGCGCCAAAGATGGCAAATGGGAATCACAAGGTCGTCGACTTGGGATGGAGATATCGTATGGCATGGTCGTGCTCCCGAGGGCACACGGGAATCAAGATCACTTGGCATTGACAAGGTGGATTAAACTCACAGAGCAACAACGTTGGCTTCGCCCGGACACTAAACACAGACCGATTTTTTGAGAACACTTAGACATCACACATCACTCTTGTTGGGAACATTCTCACTCTTCTCCTCGCCTTCTTTCTTTTCAAATGAGTTTTCATCATTTCTTGCTACCGCCTTCTTTCTTTTCAGCGGGCTTTTACTATTTTTCTTCCACGCCTTCTTCTTTTCAATGGGTTTTTCATATTTTCTCGCTTCCCAACAAAACCCACACCTACGTGACTCAACATCTTTGCCTAAACTGTTAGATAAAGCTCATTCTGAGACTCGATACTATTCATCCGAACCTATATCCTTATCCTAGCCTACATCGAGTACTAAGACCAACTCAAACAAAGGTGGCTTCATTTGGACTTGGTTAAGACCCGTAAGAAACCGACAATATGGAAACTTGGATGATGGGTGGATTGAATCCCTTATTCGAAGGATCGCTACATATTCGCGTGGAGCGAAATCAAATCCGACGTAGTTCGATCATGGTGCATAAACATGGCATTTTGATTGTGTGTACACACTCAAAGGTTTCACCTAAGGTATCATGTCGTATCCCATTCTAGCCTGTATGTACCGTTGATCCCGTGTCTTGGGTTGGTACAAAAGGCTTGGATCTTTTGGGATGTGGAGCTTGGTAAAAAAAGTTCGTAAGGTAAACGATCATTCAAGGTTCGCTTTGGATGCTAAGGCCAAGGGCTATGGCTTATAACATGGTTGGAAATGGTGTCTCAGGCTTGATGAAACCCGAGTGCAAATGGGTTGGAAAATGATGGGTTCAAATTCCTATGTCCGGACCCTAAAGGCTAGGTATAACAACACAAGCGGAATGATTCTCAAAATTCCCGACTATCCCTTGAATCGTCTCTCAGAAGGACTTAGGGGTAAAGAGGTTACTACTTAAGCTTTTAATTCGCCCATTGAACTTCAACTATGGGTACTGACTTGAATTCGCTTCCGTGAATTTCGACATTCAACCAAAAAGCATTCCGCAATAACTTCAACCTCTTTTTTCCTTTTTCTTTTTCTTTCATCTTTTTTCATTTTTCTTTTTTTCATATTTTTTAATTTTTCCAATTTTTCTCTTTTTTCATTTTTCATTCTTTTTCATCTTTTTTTCTCTCTTTGAAAATGATCTTCTATTCATTCTCTTAGTCATAAATGGATACACTTTGAAAACTGGCTTCACAACTAATTTGGGTAAGAACTAACAATTCCTTGTTAGAACGGGTTGATATCTTCTCTCTTCGAGATGGGATGATTTTGTTGGGAAAAGGCTTGCCTTCCATCATCGATAGGGGAAACAAGGAGCTAGTCCGGTTTTGTCATAGAATCATCTAAAAGCTTGTCACAAACATTGGTTCAGATGGAGGTTTTCTACCGCCAGACATGGAATAGGTAAAGGAATCCAACACAGGATCCTAGTGTACCTTACATTTTGAAACGGGACATATTTCTACCCAGGGATGCCTTTGAGTGTGTTGTGCATTTTATCATGTTTCGGAATGATTGAGGATTGAAACAAGACATATTTGGAAACGAAACTGGAACTTTATTGAAAGACAAATGCTTAATACTTCGAAGAACGATTCCTAGGACACACCCTAGGTCATCATGAACAAACGACTCAACTTCAAGAAAAGAAAGTCCTAGACTGACTAGACTAAGAAAGAAAACAGATCCCGACTCATAATTTTTCAAATCCGGTCTTGAGCTTTCCCCTTGTTCACCGTCACTTAGATGCTCGCTTAGTCCTTGATCCCTTTGATGGTCTGCCTCCATCCCGAGGTAGTCCTCTGAGGATCTACGCCAATGATGAAGGTTGGTGAATTGAATTGTCCTTTATTAACTTCAATGAGACGAGTACATTCTGAGCAAGACTCCCGACTTGAATTTCATTCTTCGGGTTTGCCAAGAATTCAAAGCAATCCAAAAATATTTTCCCGATAAACACCCTTTTCAAGATGACCATGGCGGATAAGATGGGAATAATCGACATTGTCTTGACGAAAAAAGTTAGCGTGATCGCCAAATGGATTGGTAATGTTATTGGGTTTAATGATTGGATCGGAGCGTTCCTTTCTCAATCATGTCTTGAATTTCGTGTTCATCGATAGCACCTTTCAATATCATGGCCTTTCCTTGATGAAAGGCATAGAGGTATTTGGTTTATACCATTTACCTTGTTGATCGGCCGAGGGTCCGGAGTTGACCAATAGGCTTCAGCTTTCCTTGGGCTATGAGCCTTTGGAGAGCATATGTATAAGTGCATCCGATATCGGTGAATGCCTCTAGGTGTTTAAGGCGCGTCGACTTCTTTGATTGTCCTTCTAAGAGATTGATGGCTTCATCAATATGGGTCATTGTTTGCTTTTGTCTTAGATGACGAGGCCCCTTGGTATCCTTTTTCGCTTTTCCCTTCGCATTTCTTATGACATCATCTTCTACCTTTATCCCGATTCTTATCAATTCTTTGAAAGAGCCAAAATTCTGGTATTTCGAGCATTGCGGTAAATAGGTCGTAGATTCTTTACTTAACTTATCTACCATTTCAACTTCACGCTTCTTGGCTAATTTCACGCTTTAGTGCCATCTTGCAAGGAATTCCGAAAGCCTTCTTTTTCCTTCCGTGTCATCACTTCCAAAGTCCCTTATGTTGGTTTTGAATCTCAACATTATCAAAGATAGTGCTTACGTAACTCCACCGTAATATCTTTGAAAGTGGGGAAGTTCTTGAGGTCAAGATTATAGAACCACGCCTTTTGGGTGTTCACCCGAGATTGGGCGAAAATTTCGAGAGCATATCGACGGTACTCCTTCATGCTAAGTACCCTTTATAGGCCTTAACATGGTGGATCGATCTTCTTCGTGCCCTTTGAACTTTGGGATGTCAGTGAGTACCATGTTCGTGGGCAACTTATCCTGAACCGGAGCATAGGCCCTAGCATTCTCATAGTGAATGTTCTTCCCCTCGGAGAGTTTCAAACGGTCTTCGATGAACTTGAACCGTTTCTCGGATCAGTCCAGTGGGGTAGATGGAGGGGAATCTTCACCCGGCTTAGATTCGATTGCATCCATTCGGGTCATCATGAGGTTCACGGCTCAGGTGAGCTTGTTGACAGCATCTTCCATTGCTTGACGTCGGGTTTTGGCGGCCTTTCTAAGAAAACCCCACGTCGAGTCAATATTTAAAGTAAGAGCCCTGCACACTTAAGGACACGACTTAACTTGACTCGAAACAAAGACTCGATTTGAGATTAAAACAAAGGTTTGAGCTCACTGTTTGATTTAGACATTGTTTCATTTTTAGACTAAACAAAACGACATGACTTAAAATGTCATAACTCGATTCTAAACTTTAGACTTGGTGTGACTAACTCGTGATTGGGCTAACATAGCCTACGGATTCGGGAGAGTGAAACGTCCAAAGGGCCCTAGCTTGGACGTTTTTTATGGACTATCCTAGACCAAAAGGTCGACCAACATGACTCAAAGCCCAAGAGGTGAGCTTGGGTGACCTAACAAGGTCGTGTTCTAGACTCTTAGAACGAACAAACCCGCTTTAACATGGCTACTTAATTCTGGAATTGACGACTGACGATTTCATGCTTGGTTGAGGTTCGAGAAACATTTGGGATTGATTTTGGAAACGAATGATTGATTTGAAAAAGAGATTTGAATGACATCAAGCTCGCTAAAAGCTTGTTTTCAATAAATTTAGTCCTATTTGGGGCGATTCCGCGTTTTCAAAATCATGCTAGGCTTTTGAAGTAGTTGTTCAAAAGTTCGGTTTTGAAAAGGACTCTGAATTTTCAGAAAAAGGACTAGGAAAACAAATGTCTTCTACAAGAAGGTGCCCTCCATCCTTTTCATGGTCTTATAAAGCAAGGTGTCTTAAGGTAAAGTACCTAGAAGATCGTCCCACCATCAAGAACCACGCGAGGCGAAGTGGAAGCGAGCAATGTGCTGACTTCCTCGCATAGTGGGACGCCGCTTTGCGCATCACGAAGAAACGTTTGGGACGGCCAGGGAAAGTCCTTAAGGGTTTATGCATGAATCGTAGCACTATAGTAATGTTTTCCAACACTTTCTTTTCAAGTTTCACCTCGGAGGAAAAGACCCTGAAAACAAAGTGTAACTAGTCCTCTTTCCCCGGTAGATGTCGCTAAATCAGGACAGGCCCTCGGAATCGCTGCCGAGGGATCCACACTAGCATAATCGTTCGGGTTCTTTGAATCGAATTAAGACATATTAGAGTCGCCACCAAGTTTTTGGGAACTTGGAACCGTTCAAGTCAACTTTACACCTTTCATCGAAAAGCATAAAGCCAATCGACTACGGGTGATTAAAGATAAAGACTTGTACCCTATATCACTCGATTTGAATGACTCTCGTAATCCAATGGTATTTAGGCGGATCCACAAACCATAGATCTTGAGTAAGGGGTGAGGGTACGTGTTGGGAAGCCCATAAGGACACCCACCCGCAGTCGATAACGGCCTCTACTAAGTCAAGTGTCGGTTCAAACAAGGTCATAGCTACTCAATGTATGATATGCAAGCGTTGTTTTTAACCTTTATCATGTGACAACAATTTCTATGTCGTTTTAGATGCAACTAAACTAACTTTGTCAAAGTTGTAATTTAGCGTGGGTTGATTGGTCTAGCAACATTCAAAGCAAACAAACAAGGCTGATCTAATCTGATTGCGTCATTGTTCATGGCGCAAACCCGGTGAATTGGGCCTTAGCGTGCAGGTGACTCGGCTCAGGGGGGTGGCCCCGGTCCTTGGGTCATCCTCATATTGCGTGCTCATAAGCAATCTCATCGAATTAGACAGGGCTACGCACCAAAGCATGTATTAGCATAAACGGGCCATGTTGCTTTAAACGATATGTGGTTTACTCACGCTCTACAAGCATTGGGAACAACGAATCTAACAAATAAGACCAGGTTTTGAAAAGGTTTTATTTCCCGAAAGTAAAACAAATTAAGAAATTCTATTTCGATGGTAAGCCAATGAAATTGCAGTTACAATGAAACAACGATAAAGATAAACAAAGAGGCATAAAACAAAGAGCGAAATAGTCTGACGGCCACCACGGCCTAACCAACGGCAGATAAGGTTAACCTAGTTCCTAAGTTAGATTAATTGATAGATCAATTGAATTCACGAAAAGGATCAGCAGAGTTGAAAATGAGTAAAAAACGATGCCGATTAGTTATGGCGTAAGAAGATTGCATTCACCTGGCCTAAAGGTCTATTGAGTCAAATTAAACAATTAAATTAACTCATAAAGTGTCGATAAGAAGGTGTAATCCGCTCTTATCTTAGCGAGGTAGATGAAAAGAGATAGATGCATTCAATTATTTACGAGGAAATCGTTAGTTGATTTTTATAAATTCGTCAAGCCACCTAAAGTGTCTAATTAGATTATTAAATTGATTTAAAGTCATCTAATTACGTCATAGGTTAACAATCAGAAGTTAAACTAACATGCAACGGGTCCTAAGGTCCATCGATTTGGCCAAAGCCAGAAGAGGGTGAGCGGAAGATCGAGGTTAGATAACTTGTTTATTTATGCCCTACATGAACAAAGGATATGTAAATGAAGAGGCGGGGTGTCACGACCGGCTGAAGGAGCGGTTTCTTTTCCCATCTCAAGTCAGCGGGTGTTCGTAGCCAGGTACTTTTCTATATACATCAATTCCAGCCGTTCGGAAGGTCGTACCGGAACCTGTTTCTTTTACTCCCTGTTTTTCAATAACGCGTCCGAGCTCATTTCAGGAATCAACCTGTTCGATTTTAGGAATCAACCTGTTCGATTTCAGCCTCAAAAAACGAGCTTTAACACATTTTTCACGATAATCCGAGTTTCGGCGAATGCTGGTTTGTGGCACAACGGCACCCCCAAATGTCTTCCGTTGGTGCTCAAACCTTACGCGGCCGCTTTATCTGACCCGAGGAACTTTCTATATGATTTCCGGAGAATTTTATTCCGGGACCCCGGAATCCCGAAAAACCGTGTATTATATACATCAATTTCAGCCGTTCGGAAGGTCGTACCGGAACCTGTTTCTTTTTCTCCCTGTTTTTCAATCACGCGTCCGAGCTCATTTAAGGAATCAACCTGTTCGATTTCAGGAATCAACGTGTTCGATTTCAGCCTCAAATAACGAGCTTTAACACATTTTTCACGATAATTCGAGTTTCGGCGAATGCTGGTTTGTGGCACACCGACACCCCAAAATGTCTTCCGTTGGTGCTCAAACTTTGCGTGGCCGCTTTATCTGACCCAGGGAACTTTCTATGTGATTTCTGGAGAATTTTATTCCGGGACTCCGGAACCCCGAAAAACCATGTATTATATACATCAATTTCAGCCGTTCGGAAGGTCGTACCGGAACCTGTTTATTTTTCTCCCTATTTTTCAATCACGTGCCGAGCTCATTTCAGGAATCAACCTTTTCGATTTCAGGAATCAATCTGTTCGATTTCAGCCTCAAATAACGAGCTTTAACACATTTTTCACGATAATCCGAGTTTCGGCGAATACTGGTTTGTGGCACACCGGCACCTCCAAATGTCTTCCGTTGGTGCTCAAACTTTGCGTGGCCGCTTTATCTGACCTAAGGAACTTTCTATGTGATTTCCGGAGAATTTTATTCCGGGACCCCAGAATCCCGAAAAACCGTGTATTATATACACTTCAATTTCAGCCGTTCGAAAGGTCGTACCGGAACTTGTTTCTTTTTCTCGCTGTTTTTCAATCACGCGTCTGAGCTCATTTCGGGAATCAACCTGTTCGATTTCAGCCTCAAATAACGAGTTTTAACAAATTTTTCATGATAATCTGAGTTTCGGCGAATGCTGGTTTGTGGCACACCGGCACCCCCAAATGTCTTCCGTTGGTGCTCAAACTTTGCGTGGCCGCTTTATCTGACCAGAGGAACTTTTATGTGATTTCCGGAGAACTTTATTCCGGGACCCCGGAATCCCGAAAAACCGTGTATTATATACATCAATTTCAAATAGTTCGGAAAGTCGACTTAACCTGTTTCTTTTTCTCCCTGTTTTTCAATCACGCGTCCGAGCTCATTTCAGGAATTAAGCTGTTCGATTTCAGGAATCAACGTGTTCGATTTCAGCCTTAAATAACGAGCTTTAACACATTTTTCACGATAATCCGAGTTTCGGCGAATGTTGGTTTGTGGCACACCGGCACCCCCAAATGTCTTCCGTTGGTGCTCAAACTTTGCGTGGCCGCTTTATCGGACCCGAGGAACTTTCTATTTGATTTCCGGAGAATTTTATTCCGGGACCCCGGAATCCCGAAAAACCGTGTATTATATACATCAATTTCAGCCGTTCCGAAGGTCGTACCGGAACCTGTTTCTTTTTCTCCCCTGTTTTTCAATCACGTGCCGAGCTCATTTCAGGAATCAACCTTGTTGATTTCAGATATCAACCTGTTCGATTTCAGCCTCAAATAACGAGCTTTAACACATTTTTCATGATAATCCGAGTTTCGGCGAATGCTGGTTTGTCGCACACCGGCACCCCCAAATGTCTTCCTTTGGTGCTCAAGCTTTGTGTGGCCGCTTTATCTGACCCTAGAACTTTCTATGTGATTTCCGGAGAATTTTACTCCGGTACCCCGGAAGCCGGAAAAACCGTGTATTATACACTTCAATTTCAGCCGTTCGGAAGGTAGTACCGGAACCTGTTTCTATTCTCCCTGTTTTTCAATCACGCGTCCGAGCTCATTTCAAGAATCAACCTGTTCGATTTCAACCTCAAATAACGAGCTTTAATACATTTTTCACGATAATCCGAGTTTCGGCGAATGCTGGTTTGTGGCACACCGGCACCCCCAAATGTCTTCAGTTAGTGATCAAACTTTGCTTGGACGCTTTATATGACCCCAGGAGCTTTCTATGTGATTTCCGGAGAATTTTATTCCGGGATCCCGGAATTCCGAAAAACAGTGAATTATACACTTCAATTTCAGTCGTTCGGAAGGTCGTACCGGAACCTAATTCTTTTACTCCCTATTTAACAATAACGCGTCCGAGCTCATTTCAGGAATCAACCTGTTCGATTTCAGGAATCAACCTGTTCGATTTCAGCCTCAAAAAACGAGCTTTAACACATTTTTCACGATAATCCGAGTTTCGGCGAATGCTGGTTTGTAGCACACCGGCACCCCAAAATTTCTTCCGTTGGTGCTCAAACTTTGCGTGGCCGCTTTATCTGACCCGGGGAACTTTCTGTGTGATTTCCGAAAAATTTTATTCCGGGACTCCGGCATCCCGAAAAACCATGTATTATATACATCAATTTCAGCCGTTCGGAATGTCGTACCGGAACCTGTTTCTTTTTCTTCCTGTTTTTCAATCACGCGTCCGAGCTCATTTCAGGAATCAAGCTGTTCGATTTCAGGAATCAACGTGTTCGATTCCTGTAACGCCCCGTAATTTTGGACCGTTAATATGTTTCGAAAATAATTAATTAATCAAGTAAAATTTGACAATAAAGTATTTAAAGTAAAAATAATTCAAAGAAATATAATTTTATTATATTTTGAAGAAAAGTATTTATTTTGATAGTGTTGAAATGTTTAAAAATAATTTAAACCGTGTAAAATCTTTTATTTCGAAATAAGGGTGTCACAGTTGGTATCAGAGCTTATTTGCTCCCGACGCACGTTTGTGCACTCCACTTAGAATCACTTGACCTTTGAATAATAAGCTTGAGAGAAGGGTAGGATGGGTAGATTTAGGATTTTATGTGGTAGTCTGTTTGTGATTCCTAATTGTTAGGTACTAATTGATTTTCTCTTTTACAAGATGGCTCTCCAATAAATGTAGATAATGCTATCTTACCTTAATCTTCCAATCTCGTTGTTTATTCGTCTTTTTAATTCCTCTTCTTTCGCCTTGGTAACTACTCTTCTATTCTTTCTCCCGATTCATCTTTGGTTCATTTTCTTCTTATAATAAAGTCCATGTCGACACTTTTCTTTTATTCCGCAGGATAGTTTCCTTGTTCAAGAGAACCCGGTTTTGGAGAATATATCATTAGAGGGCGTGAACGAGTTGAGAAATTGATTGTTTAAGGTTTGAGTTGTATAGGAAAAGATAACTTGGGATCCTTTGGTTAGTCTTGTTGGCTGTGCTTAATATGAGAGCCTAGTGAGTTTAGGAACACCTTTGGATTTATGTCTATTGAGAGCTTGTTTGTTATAGATGATTGAGCATGAGGTACTACCTTAGCACATAAGATGGAATGAACCTCAGCTACTTCATTTGAGAGTCTCGATGTTTCTTATGGAGAATTAAAGGAATGATAGTTAGCTCTAATCCTTATAGGCCTTGAAAGGAATACAATAGGACATTGATGTTGCTTAATGGATTGGTGATGTGATTTGGTATTAGTTGGTTCTTGAGAGTTCTTGAGTTAAGAGAAACTTAGTATTGAGAAGATTTTGTTAAGCCTATAGTTTTATAGACCTTGAGGTCGCACCGAGTACTTGAGATGTTGGGATGGTGTTGTAACTGAGTGTAACTGAGTGTAGCTCCGCTTTTGGCAATCCTTAATAAATAAAAGGATAAAGGAACGTGAGATCCTATTGATTTTTCGGATTTTGGGATTGGTATGTTACTACCTTGTTTTGAAATGAAAACCTTGTAGAATTTTTGAGGAACCCATAGTTGACACTAGTTGGATACGAATATAATTTTGTTGGAAGCCTTAACCTTAGGCTTATGAAAGTTGTTTTGAATGTTATTGTAAATTTGGACCTTATATTGAATCCTTTGAGGAATCTTTCTATTGGAATTGGAACTTTGTAGAGGATAGAATTGTCTCAAGGAGTAGCTTATGGATAGACTTGTCGATGAGTGGTTCAGATGGCTCTTTGGATTAGTGTGGCATCTGATTGTTGCCCTGTTGATGTTCGGAGGACCTAGTAAGATGACTCTGTGGTTGGAAAATTGAGTGAACCATTCTCGATGTACCGATCTTCCTAATTCCGATCTCTGACAATTGTCATTCTTGCTATCCTGGCTTGTTCCGTTGTGTTCGCCTTTATGAAACTCATTTGACCTTTTTCTATAACATTCGAAAATGATTTCTCACTCTCTTTCAACCTTAGTGTTCAATTGGATACCTAAGCTATTCCTCGTTTTGTGAATGATTCCTTTTTCTTACTCTTATTCCGAGTTACTAAGCCTTGTATACTCATAATTAGTAAAGATAGTATTCTTACTATAGAATTTTAAACTAAAAGTTTGAAAATGCTTGTATGATTTTCAATGATTTTAACATTAGTGAATGTTGAATCTCGTTGTTGGTGACGTCCCAATAATGGGTTTTCTCATTTATTGGTGTAGAAATATTTTTATATCTTGATATGAATATGGATGTTCTTGTCTGATCAACAAGAGTATCACCGTTTCATTGAAAAGAAACCTATATTTTCTTATAACTATAATTTCTCCTTCTAAGTTTCGAGGGCGAAACTTTTTAAAAGGAGGGGTGATTGTAATGCCCCGTAATTTTGGACCGTTAATATGTTTCGAAAATAATTATTTAATCAAGTAAAATTTGACAATAAAGTATTTAAAGTAAAAATAATTCAAAGAAATATAATTTTATTATATTTTGAAGAAAAGTATTTATTTTGATAGTTTTGAAATGTTTAAAAATAATTTAAACCGTGTAAAATCTTTTATTTCGAAATAAGGGTGTCACAATTCCAGCCTCAAATAACGAGCTTTAACACATTTTTCACGATAATCCGAGTTTCGGCGAATGTTGGTTTGTGGCACACCGGCACCCCCAAATGTCTTCCGTTGGTGCTCAAACTTTGCGTGGCCGCTTTATCGGACCCGAGAAACTTTCTATGTGATTTCCGGAGAATTTTATTCCGGGACCCCAGAATCCCGAAAAACCGTGTATTATATACATCAATTTCAGCCATTCGGAAGGTCGTACCGAAACCTGTTTCTATTCTCCCTGTTTTTCAATCACGCGTCCGAGCTCATTTCAAGAATCAACCTGATCGATTTCAACCTCAAATAACGAGCTTTAATACATTTTTCACGATAATCCGAGTTTCGGCGAATGCTGGTTTGTGGCACACCGGCACCCCCAAATGTCTTCAGTTGGTGCTCAAACTTTGCTTGGATGCTTTATATGACCCGAAGAACTTTCTATGTGATTTCCGGAGAATTTTATTCCGGGACCCCGGAATTCCGAAAAACAGTGAATTATACACGTCAATTTCAGCCGTTCGGAAGGTCGTACCGGAACTCGTTTCTTTTACTCCCTATTTATCAATAAAGCGTCCGAGCTCATTTCAGGAATCAACCTGTTCGATTTCAGGAATCAACCTGTTCGATTTCAGCCTCAAAAAACGAGCTTTAACACATTTTTCACGATAATCCGAGTTTCGGCGAATGCTGGTTTGTGGCACACCGGCACCCCCAAATGTCTTTTGTTGGTGCTCAAACTTTACGTGGCTGCTTTATCTGATCCGAGAACTTTCTATGTGATTTCCGGAGAATTTTATTCCGGGACCCTGGAATCCCGAAAAACCGTGTATTATATACATCAATTTCAGCCGTTCGGAAGGTCGTACCGGAACCTGTTTCTTTATCTCCCTGATTTTCAATCACGCGTCCGAGCTCATTTAAGGAATCAACCTGTTCGATTTCAAGAATCAACGTGTTCAAATTCAGCCTCAAATAACGAGCTTTAACACATTTTTCACGATAATCCGAGTTTCGGCGAATGCTGGTTTGTGGCACACCGGCACCCTAAAATGTCTTCCGTTGGTGCTCAAACTTTGCGAGGCCGCTTTATCTGACCCGGGGAATTTTATATGTGATTTCCGGAAAATTTTATTCCGGGACTCCGGAATCCCGAAAAACCATGTATTATATACATCAATTTCAGCCGTTCGGAAGGTCGTACCGGAACCTGTTTCTTTTTCTCCCTGTTTTTCAATCACGTGCCAAGCTCATTTCAAGAATCAACCTTTTCGATTTCAGGTTTCAACATGTTCAATTTCAGCCTCAAATAACGAGCTTTAACACATTTTTCACTATAATCCGAGTTTCGGCGAATAATGGTTTGTGGCACACCGGCACCCCCAAATGTCTTCCGTTGGTGCTAAAACTTTGCGTGGCCTCTTTATCTGACCCGAGGAACTTTCTAAGTGATTTCCGGAGAATTTTATTCCGGGACCCCGGAATCCCGAAAAACCGTGTATTATACACTTCAATTTCAGCCGTTCGGAAGGTCGTACCGGAACTTGTTTCTTTTTCTCCCTGTTTTTCAATCACGCGTTCGAGCTCATTTCGGGAATCAACATGTTCGATTTCAGGAATCAACCTGTTCGATTTCAGCCTTAAATAACGAGCTTTAACACATTTTTCACGATAATCCGAGTTTCGGAGAATGCTGGTTTGTGGCACACCGGCACCCCCAAATGTCTTCCGTAGGTGCTCCAACTTTGCGTGGCCCCTTTATCTGACCCGATGAACTTTCTATGTGATTTCCGGAGAATTTTATTCCGGGACCCCGGAATCCCGAAAAACCGTGTATTATATATACATCAATTTCAGCCGTTTGGAAGGTCGTACCGGAACCTGATTCTTTTTCTCCCTGTTTTTCAATCACGTGCCGAGCTCATTTCAGGAATCAACCTTTTCGATTTCAGATATCAACCTGTTCGATTACAGTCTCAAATAACGAGCTTTAACACATTTTTCACGATAATCCGAGTTTCGGCGAATACTGGTTTGTGGCACACCGGTACCCCCAAATGTCTTCCGTTGGTGCTCAAAATTTGCGTGGCCGCTTTATCTGACCCGAGGAACTTTCTATGTGATTTCCGGAGAATTTTATTCCAGGACCCCGGAATCCCGAAAAACCGTGTATTATCACTTCAATTTCAGCCGTTCGGAAGGTCGTACCGGAACCTGTTTCTATTCTCCCTGTTTTTCAATCACGCGTCCGAGTTCATTTCGGGAATCAACCTGTTCGATTTCAGCCTCAAATAACGAGCATTAATACATTTTTCACGATAATCCGAGTTTCGGCGAATGCTGCTTTGTGGCACACCGGCACCCCCAAATTTCTTCAGTTGGTGCTCAAACTTTTCTTGGCCGCTTTATCTGACCCGAGGAACTTTCTATGCGATTTCCGGAGAATTTTATTGCGGGACCCCGGAATTCCGAAAACCCGTGTATTATACACTTCAATTTCAGCCGTTCGGAAGGTCATACCGGAACCTGTTTCTTTTTCTCCCTGTTTTTCAATCACGTGCCGAGCTCATTTCAGGAATCAACCTGTTCGATTTCAGGAATCAACCTGTTCGATTTAAGCCTCACATAACGAGCTTTAACACATTTTTCACGATAATCCGAGTTTCGGCGAATGCTGGTTTGTGGCACACCGGCACCCCCAAATGTCTTCCGCTGGTGCTCAAACTTTGCGTGGTTTGTGGAACATTAATCCATTTTTCAGGAGTTAACCTATTTGATTCAGCCTCAAATAACGAGTATTAATCCATTTTTCACAATTATCCGAGGTTCGAGGAATGCTGGTTTATGGCATACCGGCACCCCCAAATGTCTTCCGTTGCTACTGAAATTTTGCGTGGTCGCTTTATCTGAAACGGGGAACTTTCATTGTGATTTCCGGAGAATTTTATTCCAGGACCCTAGAATCCCGAAAAACCGTGTATTATACACTACAATTTGAGCCGTTCGGGAGGTCGTACCGGACCCAGTTTCTTTTTTCTCACGGTTAATCAATCACGCGTCCGAGGTCATTTCAGAAGTTAACCTATTTGATTCAGCCTCAAATAACAAGCAGTAAATGAGCATTATTCCATTTTTCCCGATTATCCGAGGTTCGAGGAATGCTGGTTTATAACATATCGGCACCCCCAAATTTCTTCCGTTGCTACTGATATTTTGCGTGGCCGCTTTATCTGACCCGAGGAACTTTTTATGTGATTTCCAGAGAATTTTGTTCCGGGACCCTGGAATCCCGAAAAACCGTGTATCACTTTTCAATTTGAACCGTGCGGGAGGTCATACCGGACTCTGTTTTGTTTTCTCCCTGTTTTTCAATCACGCGCCCGAGGTCATTTCTGGAGTTAACCAATTCGATTCAGACTTAAATAACGAGCATTAAACGAGCATTAATCCATTTTTCACGGTTATCTGAGGTTCGACGAATGCTGGTTTATGGCATACCGGCACCCCCAAATGTCTTCTGTTGCTACTCAAATTTTGCGTGGCCGCTTTATCTGAAACAGGAAACTTTCTATGTGATTTCCGGAGAATTTTGTTCAGGGACCCTGGAATCCCGAAAAACCGTGTATTATACACTTCAATTTGAGCTGTTCGGGAGGTCGTACCGGACCTTGTTTCTTTTTCTCCCTGTTTTTCAGTCACGCGTCCGAGGTCATTTCAGGAGTTAACCTATTCGATTCAGCCTCAAATAACGAGCATTAAACAAGGATTAATCCATTTTTCATGATTATTCGAGGTTCATCGAATGGTGGTTTATGGCAGACCGGCACCCCCAAATTTCTTCCGTTGCTACTCAAATTTTGCGTGGCCGCTTTATCTGAAACGGGGAACTTTCTATGTGTTTTCCGGAGAATTTTGGTCCGGGACCCTGGAATCCCGAAAAAACGTGTATTATACACTACAATTTGAGCCGTTCGGGAGGTCGTACCGGACCTAGTTTCTTTTTCTCCCGGTTTTTCAATCACGCGCCTGAGGTCATTTCAGGAGTTAACCTATTGGATTCAGCCTCAAATAACGAGCACTAAACGAGCATTAATCCATTTTTCACGATTATTCGAGCTTCAACGAATGCTAGTTTATTGCATACCGGCACCCCCAAATGTCTTCCGTTGATACTCAAATTTTGCGTGGCCGCTTTATCTGAAACGGGGAACTTTCTATGTGATTTTCAGAGAATTTTATTCCGGGACCCTGGAATCCCGAAAAACCGTGTATTTTACACTTCAATTTGAGCCGTTCGGGAGGTCGTACTGGGCCCAGTTTCTTTTTCTCCCGGTTTTTCAATCACGCGTCCGAGATCATTTCAGGAGTTAACCTATTTGATTTAGCCTCAAATAACGAGCAGCAAATGAGCATTATTCCATTTTTCACGATTATCCGAGGTTCGAGGAATGCTGGTTTATAACATATCGGCACCCCCAAATTTCTTCCGTTGCTACTGAAATTTTGCGTGGCCGCTTTATCTGACCCGAGGAACTTTTTATGTGATTTCCGGAGAATTTTGTTCCGGGACCCTGGAATCCCGAAAAACCGTATATTTTACACTTCAATTTGAGCCGTTCGGGAGGTCATACCGGACCCTGTTTTGTTTTCTCCCTGTTTTCCAATCACGCGCCTCGGGTCATTTCTGGAGTTAACCAATTCGATTCAGCCTCAAATAATGAGCACTAAACGAGCATTAAGCCATTTTTCACGGTTATCTGAGGTTCGACGAATGCTGGTTTATGGCATACCGGCACCCCCAAATGTCTTCTGTTGCTACTCAAATTTTGCGTGTCCGCTTTATCTGAAACAGGGAACTTTCTATGTGATTTCCGGAGAATTTTGTTCAGGGACCCTGGAATCCCGAAAAACCGTGTATTATACACTTCAATTTGAGCCGTTCGGGAGGTCGTACCGGACCTTGTTTCTTTTTCTCCCTGTTTTTCAGTCACGCGTCAGAGGTCATTTCAGGAGTTAACCTATTCGATTCAGCCTCAAATTACGAGCATTAAACAAGGATTAATCCATTTTTCATGATTATTCGAGGTTCATCGAATGGTGGTTTATGGCAGACCGGCACCCCCAAATTTCTTCCGTTGCTACTCAAATTTTGCGTGGCCACTTTATCTGAAACGGGGAACTTTCTATGTGTTTTCCGGAGAATTTTGGTCCGGGACCCTGGAATCCCGAAAAAACGTGTATTATACACTTCAATTTGAGCCGTTCGGGAGGTCGTACCGGACCTAGTTTCTTTTTCTCCCGGTTTTTCAATCACGCGCCTGAGGTCATTTCAGGAGTTAACCTATTGGATTCAGCCTCAAATAACGAGCACTAAACGAGCATTAATCCATTTTTCACGATTATTCGAGCTTCGACGAATGCTGGTTTATTGCATACCGGCACCCCCAAATGTCTTCCGTTGATACTCAAATTTTGCGTGGCCGCTTTATCTGAAACGGGGAACTTTCTATGTGATTTTCAGAGAATTTTATTCCGGGACCCTGGAATCCCGAAAAACCGTGTATTTTACACTTCAATTTGAGCCGTTCGGGAGGTCGTACTAGCCCAGTTTCTTTTTCTCCCGGTTTTTCAATCACGCGTCCGAGATCATTTCAGGAGTTAACCTATTTGATTTAGCCTCAAATAACGAGCAGCAAATGAGCATTATTCCATTTTTCACGATTATCCGAGGTTCGAGGAATGCTGGTTTATAACATATCGGCACCCCCAAATTTCTTCCGTTGCTACTGAAATTTTGCGTGGCCGCTTTATCTGACCCGAGGAACTTTTTATTTGATTTCCGGAGAATTTTGTTCCGGGACCCTGGAATCCCGAAAAACCGTGTATTTTACACTTCAATTTGAGCCGTTCGGGAGGTCATACCGGACCCTGTTTTGTTTTCTCCCTGTTTTCCAATCACGCGCTTGGGGTCATTTCTGGAGTTAACCAATTCGATTCAGCCTCAAATAATGAGCACTAAACGAGCATTAATCCATTTTTCACGGTTATCTGAGGTTCGACGAATGCTGGTTTATGGCATACCGGCACCCCCAAATGTCTTCTGTTGCTACTCAAATTTTGCGTGACCGCTTTATCTGAAATAGGGCACTTTCTATGTAATTTCCGGAGAATTTTGTTCAGGGACCCTGGAATCCCGAAAAACCTTGTATTATACACTTCAATTTGAGCCGTTTGGGAGGCCGTACCGGACTTTGTTTCTTTTTCTCCCTGTTTTTCAGTCACGCGTCCGAGGTCATTTCAGGAGTTAACCTATTCGATTCAGCCTCAAATAACGAGCATTAAACAAGGATTAATCCATTTTTCATGATTATTCGAGGTTCGTCGAATGGTGGTTTATGGCAGACCGGCACCCCCAAATGTCTTCCGTTGCTACTCAAATTTTGTGTGGCCGCTTTATCTGAAACGGGGAACTTTCTATGTGTTTTCCGGAGAATTTTGGTCCGAGACCCTTGAATCCCGAAAAAACGTGTATTATACACTACAATTTGAGCCGTTCGGGAGGTCGTACCAGACCTAGTTTCTTTTTCTCCCGGTTTTTCAATCACGCGCCTGAGGTCATTTTAGGAGTTAACCTATTGGATTCAGCCTCAAATAACGAGCACTAAACGAGCATTAATCCATTTTTCACGATTATTCGAGCTTCGACGAATGCTGGTTTATTGCATACCGGCACCCCCAAATGTCTTCCGTTGATACTCAAATTTTGCGTGGCCGCTTTATCTGAAACGGGGAACTTTCTATGTGATTTTCGGAGAATTTTATTCCGGGACTCTGGAATCCCGAAAAAACGTGTATTTTACACTTCAATTTGAGCCGTTCGGGAGGTCGTACAGGGCCCAGTTTCTTTTTCTCCCGGTTTTTCAATCACGCGTCCGAGATCATTTCAGGAGTTAACCTATTTGATTTAGCCTCAAATAACGAGCAGCAAATGAGCATTATTCTATTTTTCACGATTATCGGAGGTTCGAGGAATGCTGGTTTATAACATATCGGCACCCCCAAATTTCTTCCGTTGCTACTAAAATCTTGCGTGGCCGTTTTATCTGACCCGAGGAACTTTTTATGTGATTTCCGGAGAATTTTGTTCCGGGACCCTGGAATCCCGAAAAACCGTGTATTATACACTTCAATTTGAGCCGTTCGGGAGGTCATACCGGACCCTGTTTCTTTTTCTCCCTGTTTTTCAATCACGCGTCCGTGGTCATTTCAGGAGTTAACCTATTTGATGCACCTCAAATAACGAGCATTAATCCATTTTTCACAATTATCCGAGGTTCGAGAAATGCTGGTTTATGGCATACCGGCACCCCCTAATGTCTTCCGTTGCTACTGAAATTTTGCGTGGCCGCTTTATCTGAAACGGAGAACTTTCTTTGTGATTTCCGGAGAATTTAATTCCGAGACCCTAGAATCCCGAAAAACCGTGTATTATACACTACAATTTGAGACGTTCGGGAGGTCGTACCGGACCCAGTTTCTTTTTCTCCCGATTTTTCAATCACGCGTCCGAGGTCATTTCAGAAGTTAACCTATTTGAATCAGCCTCGAATAACGAGCAGTAAATGAGAATTATTCCATTTTTCACGATTATCCGAGGCTCGAGGAATGCTGGTTTATGGCATACCGGCACCCCCCAAATGTCTTCTGTTGCTACTCAAATTTTGCGTGGCCGCTTTATCTGAAACAGGGAAATTTCTATGTGATTTCCGGAGAATTTTGTTCCGGGACCCTAGAATCCTGAAAAACCGTGTATTATACACTTCAATTTGATCCGTTTGGGAGGTCGTACCGGACCCAGTTTCTTTTTCTCCCGGTTTTTCAATCACGCGCCTGAGGTCATTTCAGGAGTTAATCTATTCGATTCAGCCTCAAATAACGAGCATTAAACAAGGATTAATCCATTTTTCACGATTATGTGAGGTTCGACGAATGCTGGTTTATGGCTTACCGGCACCCCCAAATGTCTTCCGTTGCTACTCAAATTTTGCGTGGCCGCTTTATCTGAAACGGGGAACTTTCTTCGTGATTTTCGGCAAATTTTATTCCGGGACCCTTTTATCCCGAAAAACCGTGTATTATACACTACAATTTGAGTCGTTCGAATGACACTATTTTAAAATTGTCGCTCGATTTCCCCACACCCCATGGTGTCCACGGACATCATTTCGGATTGAGTTATTGGCTTAAATTTAGACTTCTCAGGGCCTTATTAAACTGTCCTTCAAATGTCCTCACCTCAATTGTGGTACATTACATCATCTTATGCGAAATTGACACTATTTTAAAATTGTCGCTCGATTTCGTCACCAAGTCCGGTTACGTCATTTTCGGACTGATTTATTGGCTTAATATTAGACTCCTCAGGCCTTATTGAAGTGTCCTTCAAATGTCTTGACCTCAATTGTGTTACGTTACTTTATCATATGCGAAAATGATACTAGTTTAAAATTGGCGCTCGATTTCGCCACGCTGTTCCGGGACATTATTTTGAGACTGAGTTATTAGCTTAAAATTATATTTCTCGGGACCTTATTGAAGTGTCTTTCAAATGTGTTCACCTCATTTGTGGTACGTTACTTCATTATATGCGAAAATGACACAATTTGAAAACTGTCGCTCGATTTCACCACGCCCCATGGTGCCCCGGGACATTATTTTCGGACTAAGTTATTGGCTTAAAATTAGATTTCTCGGGGCCTTATTGAAGTGTCCTTAAAATATCATGACCTCAACTGTGGTATGTTACTTCATCATATGCGAAAATGACACTATTTTAAAATTGTCGCTCGATTTCCCCACGCCCACGGTGTCCCGCGACATCATTTTCAGACAGAGTTATTGGCTTAAAATTAGACTTCTCGGGGCCTTATTGAAGTGTCTTTCAAATGTCCCGACCTCAATTTTGTTATGTTCCTTCATTATATGCGAAAATGACACTATTTTAAAATTGTCGCTCGATTATGTCACGGTGTCCCGCGACGTCATTTTCGGACTGAGTTATTGGCTTAAAATTAGACTTCTCGGGGCCTTGTTGAAATATCCTTCAAATGTCCTGACCTCAATTGTGGTACATTACTTCATTATATGCGAAAATGACACTATTTTAAAATTGTCGCTAGATTTCCCCCCACGATGTCCCGGAACATCATTTCGGATTGAATTATTGACTAAGGTTAGATTTCTCGGGGTCTTATTAAACTGTCCTTCAAATGTCCTGACCTCAATTGTGGTACGTTACTTCATCATATGCGAAAATGACACTATTTTAAAATTGTCGCTCGATTTCGTTACGGTGTCCTGGGACGTCATATTCGGACTGAGTTATTGGCTTAAAATTAGGCTTCTCGGGCCTAATTGAAGTGTCCTTCAAATGTCATGACCTCAATTGCGGTATGTTACTTCATCATATGTGAAAATGACACTATTTTCAAATTGTCGCTCGATTTTGTCATGGTGTCCCGGGACGTCATTTTCGGACTTATTTATTGGATTAAAATTAGACTTGTCGAACTTTATCAAAGTGTCTCAAATGTCTTGACCTCAATTGTGTTACGTTACTTCATCATATGCGAAAATGATTCTAGTTTAAAATTGACGCTCGATTTCGCCACGGTGTCCCGGGATATCATTTTCGGACTCAGTTGTTAGCTTAAAATTAGACTTTTTGGAGCCTTATTGAAGTGTCTTTCAAATGTCCTGATCTCAATTGTGTTACGTTCCTTCATCATATGCGAAAATGACACTATTTTAAAATTGTCGCTCGATTTCCCCACGGTGTCCCGGGACATCATTTTCGGACTGAATTATTGGCTTAAAATTAGACTTTTCAAGGGCCTTATTGAAGTGTCCTTCAAATGTCCTGACCTCAATTGTGGTACATTACTTCATCATATGCGAAAATGACACTATTTCAAAATTGTCGCTCGATTTCATCACGTTTTCTCGGGACGTCATTTTCGAACTGATTTGTGTGGTTGCTTTATCTGACCTGATGACCGTTAACAAGATTTACAAACATTTTTGTTGCGGGACTCTGAAATCCTTAAAATCGTGTATTATACACTTAAATTTGAGTCGTTTAGGAGGCCGTACCGGGTCGTTTTTCCTTTCCTTCCATTTTTTTCACCACGTGTCCGGGGTTGCTTATATGTTACGTTTTTTATTTCACAAATTTTAAGGAAAAAAGGATGATTATTTTTGTTCACAATAGTCTGGAATCGAACCCCTAACCATTTCTTTAAGAGATAAGAACGCTTATCAATCACACTTGCCAACATTGGTAAAAAATATTTATGATTTAAATGTCATGAAAGTATCAAATACAGATGATCAGACTTCATAATTTCATACAGATGCATAAATTTGGTATATTGGGCCGTGATGGGGAGAGAGTAGTGGGGAAAGGCGGGTAAGTCGGTAAATTAGGATGGCAACTGGCAAGCAACACAGATACAACACAAATTCTCATTATAGACGACGCATATCCGTCTATAGCTATAGATGGGTCAAATATCCACTCACTTTAATCAAAATGGGCTAAATGTGATCACTTTAATGCCAAATGTCAGTTTGTCACCACACCCACCAGCGCCATTTCCTAAGCTATAACAGGTAGTTTATCACATGAAAATGGTACTAGTGACATTTGGCGTTAAGGTGATGACATTTATGCCGTTTTGCTTAAAGTAGGTGATATTTGGTCCATCTATAATTATAGACGGATATCCCCATCTATAATGAGACGCTTTGTAGAAACAAAGGGGAGTGGGCATATGTGATTATAATAAAACCTTAAAAGCAACTTTGATCTTCTACTAAAGCGACCACGCCCGTTTGCTTGCAATCATTTGGTTTGCTATGTATACATTGTCCCATTACATGATTTTTCCCCTTTTATTTTTTAGATTCTTCAAGCATTATTTTAACCGTATTTTTCAACATATTTATAGTCTTTTTTGTTGAAAAATGTATTACGTGATTTTTTTTCAATGACAAATATATGAAGTTTTATGTCTGAATATTTTTTTATTGTTAACTTATTCATGATCAAATTTAATTACTTTACCCTAAATAAATGGGAATAACAAACGAGACAGGAGGGAGTGATTTCCTTTCTTCCCTCCTTTCAGATTTTATTTTGCATGCGAAATAGTGCAAATCTATTGTATTTCTCTTCAAGTTTTATTCCAAATTATTTATCCTCTTTTAAAATCTATTAATCAAAAATTTTAATTATGCAATATTGACTTAGATAACTAACTAACATTATAATCACCGTAAAATTTATATCTCAACTCTTCACTTATTTGAGCAGTTCCAAGACCATACAACTGGATGTACAATGCTATTGTACATCCAAAGGTATTTTAGTCCTTTTTCAAATATTTTTAGGAAAAAAAATTTAGGTAATTAAATTTTCAATCAATTCCCCCTTCTCTCATCTACTGCTTCCATATTTTCCTAACTACTCTTCATCTTCTCCATCATTCAGTTAATGAATCATATTCTTCCTTAAATTATTATAATTAATTGATTATGCGGAACAAATCATAGGACATGACTCGTGAGAAATGAATTTTTTTATCCAAAATTATAATGCATGAAAATAGTTGAAGCTCGTATTCTTTTTACATTAGCTCGTATTCTTATCTTAATAGCTCATTTCCTTATGTGCTCCTATTTTTAAGTTCGTGATTCTTTTAAGCTCGTATTCTTTTTTACGGTAGCTTGTATTCTTATCTTAATAGCTCGTATTCTTATCTTAATAGCTCGTATTTTTTTAGTTTGTATTTTTCTAATAATAGTTCGTATGATTGATGTAGAAATTTACCTCAAAGTATTGTTAGATCCATCACCAAAATATTGTTAGATGCGTTTTTCTTCTTGATTATGATGCTAATTGCTTCCCTTTCATCATATTAGAATCAGAATTATGGAAAAGAGAGGTTTGTCGACTGTCGTTTAATAGAAATTTAGAGAAAAGAAAGAGAAGGGTTTGTCGATTGGAGAGAAATCAGAATTAGGGAAAAAGGGGTTTGTGTAGAATTTTTTCTTTTATTGGGCTAAATGTTTAATATGTGATATATATGGGCCTGTTGTACAATGCTACTGTACAACAGGTTGTAGGATCTTATTTGTGTTATTTGAGGGTAAAGTAAATAATTCATCACTCATTCTAAAAAAATTCCCAAAATAAAAAGCACACAATAAAAATGGGATTGAGGTAATAACACAAATTCTCATTGAAGACGGACACTATCCGTTACAAGCTGAATACGGATAGTGTCCCGCTCACAAAATGCAAATGGATAGTGCAAGTGGGGGAAAATGGATATCCCCACTTGCCCACCCACTAGCATTTTGTGAGAGAGTCACTATTCGTCTTCAGCTTATGACGGATAGTAGCCATCTTCAATGAGACGGCCTGAATAAAACAAATCATCACTTATTATTTTATCACATATTCTTATTTACAGCCATTATAAACAAGAATCATTGACAACATAGGTATAAAACTATAAATCTATCTAAATCCATGTTTTCTCTGGGGATGATGGTGTTTTTCATCCCTTTGTTGTAACTTACAACAGTTATAGAAAGATTTAATGATCATTATTAACTCTTGTGTGTCTTCTGAAGAAAACCTTCAAGCTTAGTATATCTCCATTAATGGAGGAAAAGGAGTTTAGAAGATTGAAGAACAAATTATTTTAGAGGATTCTAGAAAGAGAAAACAAGCTAATTAAAAGTGAAGTATTATTATGAATTTGCTTAACTTACAAAAGTTTGTTACAGTTTGTTATCTACAAAAAGTTGTCAACTAGAGTTTTTTACACTCAATGTAGTCAATGCTGAGCTGTCAGTAAAATATCTAGAGGATATCTCAACATCCCCTCCTCAAATTGGACTTAGGGAAGAAGAGACAAGTCCTAACTTGAAGACGAACCTACGATGATGCTCTTTTGTAAGTGCCTTTGTGAAGACATCTGCTAACTGATTAGAACTAGAAACATGAGCAGCCTTGATAAGGCCTTTTGTGATTTTCTCTCGAACATAATGGCAGACAAGCTTCAAGTGTTTAGTGCGCTCATGAAAGACATGATTCTCTGCAATGTGTTAGGCAGCTATGTTGTCACAGAACAATGTAATAGGAGTAGGTATAGACAGTTTTAATTCCTTCAATAATTCATTTATCCATGTAATTTCACCAGCAGTTTGGCTCATACTCCTATTTTCAGCTTCTGTAGACGATCTACTGACTGTAGTATGCTTTTTAGTCTTCCATGAAATTAGGGAATTACCATTATAAACACAATAGCCAGTGATTGATCTCCCTGAATAGGCACAAGTGCCCCAATCTGCATCACAATAACTGTGTAATTGCAGATTATTTTATGAAGAATAGAATAATCCTAGATTAATGCTGCCTTTGAGGTATCTAATAAGATGTAATGCTGCTTGAAAATGAGGTTTGCGAGGTTGACATAGGAACTGACTAAGTTGTTGAATAGCATAAGAAATATCAGGCCTTGTCAAATTTAGGTAAAGTAACCTGCCAATCAATCTCCTGTATACCTCAGGATGATCCAATATGTCTATCTCCTTTATCAATGGATAAACGTAAACCAGTTGGCAAAGGTGAAAATGTAGGATGACAATCTTCCGGGTGTGCATCTTTGACTATATCAGAGACATATTTCCTCTGATTAAGCAAAATTCCCATATCTGGCCTAACCACCTCAATCCCAAGGAAATATCTTAGAGGACCCAGGTCCTTTATTATAAAAGCTTGATCAAGAGATTGCTTAACACTGATAGTGTGAGCTTCATTATTCCCTGTCACAAGTAAGTCATCAACATAAACGACCACAGCTGTAAAAGAACCTCCTGAATCAGACCTTGTCCAACATAAACCACCACCGCTGTAAAAGAACCTTCTGAATCAGACCTTGTCAATAAAGAGTAGTATGATTTGGATTTGGTAAAACCATGCTGCTGTAAGAATTTACAGTTCTAAATTCCATTGTCTGGAAGCTTGTTTGAGGCCATAAAGGGACCTCTTCAACAAGCACACATCCTCTGGTCTATCCTCTGTATACCCTTCAGCTTTGTGTATATACACCTCTTTCTTTCATCTATGGAGAAATACGATCGGTTGGGGCTAATTCAAATCCCTCAGGTAAAATAAGAACAACCTCGTCATTCAATCCTCTTTTCTTGTCGTTAGCAAGAACTTGTTTTAATTGCATATCATAGGAATTCGAACACTGCTTCAAATACAGTATTTAGAAGAATCGCTTGGGGAACCTCAATATCCACGGGTTTTCTAACTAAATGGCAATTGGCACATACAATGCGTCGAGTCGCTTCTCGCGGATTTTCGTAGCCTTACTGGGCAAAAATGGGATAAGCATTTGAACTGAAAGGCTTAGTCATTTTATATATATATATATATATATATATATATATATATATATATATATATATATATATATATATATATATATATATATATATATATATATATATATAGAGAGAGAGAGAGAGAGAGAGGTTCAGGTAAGTCCACAAATTTGGTTGAGTCCCTAAGTCCTATTCTTAGCCAATCATTTTCTGAGTGTAACTTTACTACTATATGAGTGTAATTTTATTCATTTATTGATTTAGGAGTGTAATTTTAGCTCCATGAGTGTAATTTTTTCATTTTGGGGTCATTGTGTATATGAAAAATTGAATTTATATAATTTTAACAAAAGTAAATGTAACTTTATTGTTTCACGAGTGTAACTTTAGTCATATTTGATGTAACTGTAGTCGTTTTAGGTGTAACTTTAGTCGTATGGTGGCTTATTTGAATTTATATACTATTACGAGTGTAACTTTACCCTTTTTAAGTATAACTTTAGTCGTTGGAGTCGTAACTTTAGTCGTATAGTGGTTTGTATGTAAAAATTTAAATTAATAAACTTTATTATTGTAACGTTAGTCCTTTCAAGTGTAACTTCTGTCTTCAAAAGTGTAACTTTAGCGTGGAGGAAGTTGTGTCATTAGAGGTGTAATTTTATTGTCTTACGATTGTAACTCTAGTCCTTGAATTTGTAACTTTAGTCCCGGAAAATGTAACTTTATACTAATAGCTCTTCTTTCTCAACCCCACCACCATCACCATCCTACAACCTCTTAACCCAACCACCACAGCACGACCACCACAATCCCACCACCACCTCCAACCGCAACAAATCTCAAATCTGAAGAAGAAAAAAAAACAGAAGAAGAGGAAGCGGCAGACCCACCACGCGCTCACCCCAACACTATAACCACCGCCACCACAACCACCACCAACCCCATCTCTTGCCCCCATCCCCCACGTCAACAGTAAAAAAAAAAAAAAAAAAAAAAAAAAAAAAAAACTAGAAACCCACCACGACACCACCATTAAAATAACACAAAAACTGGAAAAAAAAAAAAAAAAAACGGTAACATCTCACCCATCAACAACCAACATCAACCATCATTTCAATTTTTGAGATCTGAAAGGAAAAAAAAGAGAAAGAAGAAGGGGAGGAGGACGGCGGCGGCGAAATGGAGGCAAGGGCATGGTGGTGTTGGGTGTCGGCGTGGTGAGGAGGACGATTGCAGATGGTGTTGGGTATCGGCGTGGTGGTGTGTGGTGGGTGAGGGCAGAGGCGGCGAGTGGCAGGGAGAGTTTGAGAGAAAAGTTGAGAGAGAATGAAGAGAGAGAGAGAGGGTGGAAGGATTTGTGAGAGTAATTAGGGTTTGGGTGGGATTTGAGAGCTTTTAATCTCAGCCTTCCATTTTCTTTTAATCCTCACCACTCATCTCTTAGATCTAAAGGCTTACATTAGGACTTATGGACTCAACCAAAATAGGTGGACTTACATGATCCTTTCTATATATATATATATATATATATAAATTGAATCATGTGAGGCACCCTTCTTAGGGTGAGGCAGCTGTACCCATCCAAAACCATTAGATCTAAAAATTATAGACTCACCAGATGATGCCACGTGTCCCCTATATAATTCTAATTAATTAACGAACACATTTTCGTTCATTTACTCAATTCATTTACTTCGTCCACTTTCTCTCTCTACAATTCATCTTCAACTGAGCTCCATGTTCGCCATTATCAGTGAGCTTTCCGACCGCCAATATCTGAGCTTTCTGACAGCCATTTGTATCCTGAACTTAGGTAATTCCGATCAACAAATCTTCATTTCGATTCATCCTGCTTTCATCCGTATCCATCAGATTAATTTTCGATCGACTTATTTAATTTGCTAAATTAAACCTCAAATAGTTTAATTACTCATTTTACTGCGTTTCCTTCTCTCTCTTCAGCTCAGCTCTAGTGATTCGAAGTTTGAAGCAAAGGAGAAATCAGGAGGCATTGCCGCGCACCATCGCCATGGACGACTCAAGCTCAATTCTTATCCAAATTTCGACTCTCAAGGATATGCTTGACAAGGTTTACTCTAATTTTCATCTCATTCGATTCCTATGTTATTGAATATCTTAAATTATTGCAAATAATCGAACATTTAATTCGTTTAGGTTAACGATGAAATCGAAACGATAATCGAAGTTTCTATTTCATTAGTGCTAGATGATGAAATCGAAGCAATTATTCGAAATTTTAACTTTATTTGATTGCTACAGACCTACGGTGTTAATGCCGAATTTTATCATTTCGAAAACATCATCGAAATTCCTCTTTTTTTTAGGTTAATGATGAAATTGAAGCGAATATTCAGATTACAAGGCAAATTGAGTCCGAAATTGTTAAGTGTGAAGAAATTGAGGTCGCGCTTGCTGCTAGAGAGTCGGACCTAATGAAGCTGGTGTATTTCTCAAAGTTTGAACTGCGCGGTTTGATCGCCGTCACTGGTAATTTCTTGTGAATTTATGATATTTGATTTTATTTGTTTTTTCGTTCTATTATTATATGATACGAGTTGATTATTTGATCTCTAACTGTTTGCATTCATGTCAATTATGATGTCAATTTGTGAAGTAAACGATTATATGATACGAGTTGATTATTTGATCTCTCGCTGTCTCTGCCTATTCTCACTAAATGCGGTCTCAGTAAACTTTAAAACATGTATGCTAATTTTAAAACCGGTAAAATGTGGTCGCGTATCGATGTTGCGGCTGATATTTAAAACTATGCTTGTTTGATTGTAGGAGATATGCTATTTCTGAAAATTTGTTGATAAAAAACAGAAACTGCAGATGTTTATACCATGTTCATATATGTTGATTTCTCAATGTATCATCTTTTCAGGGCATAGGATTTCTGAACAAGTCATCTCAGTTTTCTGAACAAGTCATTTCTGAACAAGTCATCTCAGAGATATGATTTCCTAGCTTTGAAGTATGGACTGAGATGGAAGCGTAGGGCTTGTGCAAGAAATAACTTGCTGTCATTTGAGCTGGGATCATGGGTCTCTGGGCTCATACTAATTGCTTGTTCCCAATCAATAAGGTCGGAAATGTGTATACTGATAAACCTTCTATGTTCTCGGAGTTCAGCGAGGCAATTTCGCTTGTTGAACTTGTTGATGACATGGTTGCTTTCGACTCTCTCTGCTGCTGAAAATGCTGCGGAGTATTTTCAACTGCTCTTCAAGATGATAGAGACGTAAAATGCTCGTTTATTCCTCACTGTCCGGGGATGCTTGAGTACTATTTGCAAAAGCCTTGGAAAAGCCTCGAAATAGCCCAGACCATGTATCCTAATACGGTTCTGTACTATCTATGCAGGCACTTCCTAACCAGGTCTTTCAACAACAAGCCTTGGAACTCTGTGCAAGAGTGAGTATTTCTTGCGTTCAATATCTTTTTCTTGGTAACGGGCCATTCTTAGGTGGTGGATATATTTTTTGGGTGAAACTGAAATCTTGACTATTTAAACTGCTAAGAAGTGTCTGCTGTGAAGAAAAATCCTATCTGTTTCAAACATCTGATATTTCCATTTTGATTTAAGAAAGTTGCCGCTGCTTCCGGAGATATGAGGAAAGCGCTGTGTGTGTGCAGGTATGTAGTTGGCCAACGCTTCTAATGACTCTGAACATTACTAACAAAAGAATCGTGATATAGAGAAATTGAGTACTTGATTTCAACAATGTGTGTTAATGTAAACTGGTTTCAGAATAAAATAATAGAGATAACAGAACATATCGTTGAACTATTCATTTACCTGGAAGTCTGTAACACTTGGGAAGTTTTTCAAAGTCGGTTTGCTGAGTCTGAGTTAGACGGTGAAAACAGACAACCGAGTAATTTGATTGATAGTTTTTTTCCTATTCATAAGTCAACATAAAATGTGGATTCATATTACTGGTCCTGAAGGCTTTAGTTTGAGACTTTGAGTACAAGCAAGACCAAATACTTGAGTGCACTGTCATTGGAAAGAGAGGCAGGAAGGTTGGGGATATCACTAAAGATGTAAAAGTTGTTCAGCAGTTTTCGACATGTGAGAAGTAGACGAAGCCCACTTGGAGAGTTAGAGGTTTGAAGATTGGGGAAGTGATGAATTTGTGGTGGTAGGGCCTAGGTAATTTTTTTTTTACCAATTACCATGCTTGTCGTAACTATGGGAAAAACATGATCTTAATCATTGTTTTTGACAGTGATGATGCTTTTGCTGTATTTTAATAACTTTGGTAAGTCTTTAAAGGAAACTATCTAAATAATGTCGTTGAGGTATTATGTAACTTTGCAGCAATGATCAGTGACCCTAGATTGTTTTTATGTCATTTAGGAGAGTATTGTTTCTCACTGTGTAGCTGGATTTTAGACCGTAGATTGTGTTTATATCTCATTTAGGAGAGTTTATAGTACACTGGGATTTCAGAAGTTCTTATGTTGTACAGGTTAGACAGAATATAACCATTCTCCTTGCTCGGTGATTCAAGAATTTAGAGAGCTTGGATCTCTCATCATGTCAGTCTTGCGAATGACGCATTGAGATTGATTATAGACAGCTGCCACACGTCCTTGAGGTTGCTTAAAATATTTGGTTGCACATATAGGTTACTGAAATGGCAAAAGGTGAAACTGATATTTTCGTGTGAAGTACTTGAGGAGTGAAAGTGTTTGGGAGTGCAAAAATATGTTCCTTTTTTTGAATTGATGAACTTTTATATTGTGGCGTTTGAGTTAGGTTGTTCTATTCTGGAAACGCGGTTATGATCTGTGTCGCTGTCTGAAGTCTGAACTATTTGTTGAAGTTACCTAAGAATCCTTCATGTACTCTTGATTGTAATTAACACTTCGGATCATTTTGTGTTGTGTGTTGTAGGAATCTGCAAAGACAAAGCACCCTCAATTGCATTATGAGTCAAAATTGTACATGCTTCTTCGGGAGGAAGTAAGTGCACAGCCCTCGTATCTTTCGGAATCCCCGTTCTAGTGTATTTGTGCTTTGGCTTAGTATCTGTGGTTTGACTCAATGGTGTGCTGCTATGATCTGTTTTATGTAATCAAGCTGGTATTCCACATATCAAGTGGTATGGAGTAGAAGGCGAGTACAATGTTATGGTTATTGACCTTCTTGGCCCGAGTTTGGAAGACTTGTTTAACTACTGCAGCCGCAAGTTTTCGTTGAAGACAGTTCTAATGCTTGCTGATCAAATGGTAAGTTGTAACTCACGAACAATTGAGTTTACAGACGTGAACATTTGATAAACCTTGGAGAGTCTAAATTGCTACCCACCTATTCTAAACTGAATTTCTTCTCTTTGATAGATCAATAAAGTGGAGTACATGCACTCAAGAGGTTTTCTGCATCGTGATATCAAACCCGACAACTTTTTGATGGGCCTCGGACGTAAGGCAAATCAGGTATCTTTTAGGGAAAGCTTTTTCTTGCATCTGACTTCTGTTTTGAAGCTTTGGATCAGTTTAGATAGGAGAAAAATGTGATGCTCTTTAGTTTATTTGGCATTAAACCTTTGGATGTATAATTCATTTTTAGCTACTCTGCTACTGAGATTCTCGTTGTGCGTTTGCATGCCAAGTAATTCTCGGGTTTATGGGATTGGTCTTGTCTTCTACGGAGTATGTTACATGATGTCATAGCCAAAGTGCGTCTGTACTTCTCAAACTCTTGTAACAAATGGCAAACGTCCCGTATATTTGGAACTAGCTCTCTGATCCTGAGTGCAATTGATGTGCTAGAATCTGAGATTAAAGAATCTGCAAGCAGTGTGAATATATCTTCAGATGAAGATGGTTCCTCTGACTAAGAAAATATTCTAGTTGCTCAAGCTTCCAAAGAGATCGACATAGTAAGTACTTGGAGTCTCGGGCTCCGTTGTTTTATTTTCTTGGTCACAAAATGGTCGAAATCACCTATTTTGCTCCTTTTCTTATTTTGTGAATCATAGACCTTGTTTCGTGATTCCTAGGCCTTATATTGTGAAACTTGGTCATAAATGGTCAAAATCGCCTATTTTGCTCCTTTTATTATTTTGTGAATCATATACCTTATTTTGTAAATCTTAGAGTTTATTTTGTGAAAATAGAAGGTAATATTGTTAAATTTGGTCATAAAATGGTCGAAATCACCTATTTTGCTCTTTTTCTTATTTTGTGAATCATAGACCTTGTTTCGTGAATTCTAGGCCTTATATTGTGAAACTTGGTCATAAATAGTCAAAATCACCTATTTTGCTCCTTTTATTATTTTGTGAATCTTATACCGTATTTTGTGAATCTTAGAGTTTGTTTTGTGAAAATAGAAGGTAATATTGTGAAATTTGGTCACAAAATGGTCGAAATCACCTATTTTGCTCTTTTTATTATTTTGTGAATCATAGACCTTGTTTCGTGAATCCTAAGCCTTATATTGTGAAACTTGGTCATAAATGGTCAAAATCGCCTATTTTGCTCCTTTTATTATTTTGTGAATCATATACCTTATTTTGTGAATCTTAGAGTTTGTTTTATGAAAATAGAAGGTAATATTGTGAAATTTGGTCACAAAATGGTCGAAATCACTTATTTTGCTCTTTTTCTTATTTTGTGAATCATAGACCTTGTTTCGTGAATCCTAGGCCTTATA
Source organism: Silene latifolia (assembly GCF_048544455.1). Taxonomy (NCBI): domain Eukaryota; kingdom Viridiplantae; phylum Streptophyta; class Magnoliopsida; order Caryophyllales; family Caryophyllaceae; genus Silene; species Silene latifolia. The sequence goes on along the minus strand of NW_027413183.1, from coordinate 193,792 downwards.
TTGTGAAACTTGGTCATAAATAGTCAAAATCACCTATTTTGCTCCTTTTATTATTTTTGAATCCTATACCTTATTTTGTTAATCTTAGAGCTTGTTTTGTGAAAATAGAAGGTAATATTGTGAAATTTGGTCACAAAATGGTCGAAATAACCTATTTTGCTCTTTTTATTATTTTGTGAATCATAGTCCTTGTTTTGTGAATCCTAGGCCTTATATTGTGAAACTTGGTCATAAATGAACAAATATCATCTATTAGCTCAAAAGGTAGAGCATTGTGCTATTGCGCAAGGTGTGGGTTCGAGGCCCACGTAGATGAACAAATATAAATATACGATTATTATATAATAATTACCATTGCCAATGTATGTCTAAAGTCACCTATTCAAGTCTTAGATTCACAAAATAAGGTCCAAGATTCACAAAAACATGCATAAGGTTCACAAAATCAGGTCCAAGCTTAGATAAATCAAGTAGTCTCACAAGTTGTAGCTTAAGAATTTTGTTTGTTATATTTTAGTGACATAGAGTAAAGTATTTGGGCTTTTGTGTGTGAGAAAATATTTGGGCCAAAAGAAAAGTTATGAATGACCCTAAGTTTCCAGCCCAATAAACATTGAAAAACAGTTCATGAAGGAATATGGTGAGGCCGGCCGCCTCGCCATAATTAGCGGCCTCACCGGATCCGGCCTATATATATATATATATATATATCATGAGTAAAAAAAATTGTGTCCTTTCACTTACTTTTCTTTTCTTAATTTCTTTTCCCTGTATCAGCTCATAATATGTTCAACAGTGAATGTCTATCATGCCTACTGAGTAATGATTTCAATTTAATATTTCGTAATAATTTACTTTTCATATATATATATATATGTGCTTTGCGTCCTTCAATAGTTCAATGTCTACCATGCGTTCATCTCTATTGATTCTCAAAAATTCTTAATTAAGACGAAAGTATCTGTCTTAACCTTAAAAACGGATCAAATATGTCAAATAAAACAAAAGTAAAATAATGTCTAGAAAAGAACAAAATATTTGTTTTATCCATGCATACAAATGGAATATTACTTGACCCATTTAACATATCTGTTTTAAGAGATACTAATTGATTGATTATTGAATACTTAAAATATATATAGATAAATCATTTCATGCATGTTGTCTCTCATATTAAGTAAATATCCTAACACAGTGGAAATCTAATAAGTAGTGTTAGGCCCTGCTTTTTTTTGAATTTGAAACTAATCGATCTGAATCGAATCGAACTTATAGGATCTCGAATCGAATCGAATTGAACTTATAGGATCTCGAATCGAATCGAACTTATAGAATCTGAATCGAATCGAACTTATAGGATCTCGAATCAATCGAACTTATAGGATCTCGAATCGAACTTATAGGATCTCAAGTGAACTTAAATTAAGTGAGGCATATGATCTCAATCAATTTATAGGTCTCAATCAATCGAATCAACTTATATGATCTCGAATCGAACTTATAAGATCTAAACCGAATCAACTTATAGGATCTCGAATCGAATCAACTTATAGGATCTCGAATCGAATCGAACTTATAGGATCTCGAATCGAATCAAGTGAACTTAAATTAAGTGACTTTAAGTTCAAAAGAACAGGGCTTTTGCGATTCCAACAAAAAAGAGCTTAAAGAATATAATTGAGTAAATTACTCAGCAATAAAAGTCTCCAAGCACAAGTGAATTTGATCGCTAATACGGGATTTAATATATATGTTCAATCACAAATTCCCATTTCTGACGGTCGATATCCGTCACAAACTTGTGACGAGTCAAATAAAATTTACATGGGAGAATAAAAACAAATTATTTGTGATTCCGCATTTTCCTTTTTATCTTATCTATCCATATGATTAATACTTGACCCATTACAAGCTTGTGATGGATCCGTCAACAAGTAAGACTTATCGATACACAATAATTAAATCCAAATAATATTTTACTTCTGGTTGTTACGGGGTAATTAAATCTAAACAAGTGATCGGCCAAGACCGGAGAGAGTAACAAAAAGAAAACTCCCATTTCCATCAAAAAAAAAAAATACTCCCTCTTATTCATCATTTTCTTCCCTATTTCCTTAAACGGATTATTCAGGTTTTCTTCCCCTTTCCTTTTTTGGAAAACTTTTACTCTTATTTTATTCATTCCTCTCTCCTATCACCAAACCCCACTCAACTCACAATTTCTTATTTACTCCCTCCTATTTCCTGTGATGTTCCCATTTCCTTTTCCAATCGATTTCAATGTTGTTCCCTATTTCCTTTTTTGGACAAGTTTGTGTGGTCAAAAATCAACTACATGTGGGGTCATGTGTAATGTGTGGTCCAAATTGATTGTCTTAATTCTTGAGGAAAAAAGAAAAGGGAACAACATAGGAAATAAGAGGGAGTAATTCTTATTTATTCATTACTCTCTCCTATATTACCAAACCCCATCCAACTCACAATTTTTTACTTTAATTACTATTTATTCATTCATCTCTCCTATTAACAAACCCCACCCAACTCACACAATTCATACTTTATTCTCCTCCTAAAATCTTGTGCCCACAACAAAGGGGAACAAAATGGAGAATAGAAGGGAGTATATATATATATATCCCAGCAATAACTCGAAGACTGTATTAGTCAAAACCAACAAAATAGACCCCCACCAGTCCACCATCCTCCGACCTCCCCTAGTACGAGTAATATTTAAATAATTTATCTTTATTTCCTTGTATATATGTTGGCAAAGACAAAAAAAAAACATCTTCATAAACCGGGTGTCGTGTATAAATACGAGTGATGTAAAGAATAAGTTCCTTAAATTCTCAGCAATTCATTCCCCCCAAAGCAACATTCCCTCCAAAACAGTAGCAGTAGTAGTAGTAATAAAAAAAGCAAGAAATTAATAAAGAAAAAAAGCAAAGTAAAATAGGAAATTGAGATCAGAAGTGAGAAGAGAAGCTAAGCAATTAATTAATTAAGGATGGCAGTAGGCGGGTCAGACAAGGTGGAGAAGGAGGTGGAGACGGTGATAATAGGAAACTACGTTGAAATGGAGAAATGTGATCAAGAGAAGGGTGGTACTAGTTTCAAATCTGCACTTTCTAACCTCCTTTGGCATGGTGGCTCCACTTATGATGCTTGGTTTAGCTGCGCCTCTAATCAGGTTCGCTTCATTATATATATTTATATTTATATTTATAACTGCCTTAAGAGAATTTAGCTACATCTTAATTAATACTCCGTACCTGTGTGGTTTATGTTTTAATTTGATAGGTGGCGCAAGTTCTGTTAACACTGCCATACTCGTTCTCACAGCTAGGGTTACTATCAGGGATATTATTCCAGTTGTTTTATGGGATTTTAGGAAGTTGGACTGCCTATCTCATTAGCATTCTCTACGTTGAATATAGAACTAGGAAGGAGCGTCAAAAGGTTGATTTCAGGAATCATGTCATTCAGGTATTATATATTTACTAGATCTCTATCTATTCTACTCTTTTTATTTTTAAATAATATTAATTCCGTCTTAACTCCTAGACTAAAAGACATTCTCTATTCTAATGTTTATTGCATCAGTGGTTTGAGGTGCTAGATGGATTACTAGGAAAGCATTGGAGGAACGTTGGTTTGGCATTTAACTGCACCTTTCTTCTCTTTGGATCTGTCATTCAACTCATTGCTTGTGCAAGGTATCGTCTAATCTAATCTAATTAATTAATAAAGATAAATTATACTCCGTACATACTAGTTTAATTTGTTTAATTTGGTTTGGACGCATGCAGCAACATATATTATATAAATGATAATCTGGACAAGAGGACTTGGACATACATCTTCGGTGCATGCTGTGCGACCACTGTGTTTATTCCATCATTTCACAACTATAGAATATGGTCCTTCCTTGGCTTGGTCATGACTACCTACACTGCTTGGTATCTTACTATTGCCTCCATTCTTCATGGCCAGGTATAATAATATATCATCCACAAACTCCACATAATATATACTCTTGTTCCCCATTTAAATTAAACTTAATTACTTACATACGAGTACTCATTTTACAGCCGAAAGTTACATTTAGCTGCATATCTATCCCTACTTACTAATTATGTACAACCTGCATGCTTGCCCTACCCCCATTACCCATCTACTTTAATTTGCCAAAAGCAATGCTACTACTCAAGAGTCTAATTTCAAACATTCTATTTTTTATACGATTTGGGGTAAAACTATTTAATCATGAGCGGCTTTGCCTTTTAGTCATGTTTCATGATCTTTAAAATGTGTATATTGTTATTATTTTGATGGGGGTAAAGCAGGAGCCGGTCAATATATCAATATTTCTCACATAGATCTCTGTTTATTCTTGGATATATGCCCCATCATCTAGTATTATGTGTACCCCGTTATTTATATATTTAAAAAATTCAATCTTACCTCCATTTGCATTTTTTTTTTTCTTTTTTTTTTTCAAGCATTGAAAACACCAAGTTGTTCTCAATTTATTTTATTTCTACATGACGTGTTATTCCAATATTATCAAAGATATCAATACCTATTGTATGAATACTCCTTAAAATTACCATAATCAATTTTGATGAAATTACATCGACAATGAACTTGTTATTGTTGTTCACCAAAATAGAGGTGTATGTTAAAATGGATTGCAATTTTATTAATGATATTATACAAAGTACGTAGTGTTATGTTTCCATTTCACCCTTGACAATAATCAAATTGTTTTGCTAAATAATGTTTGTACCTTTACACTTGGTAGTTAGTTCGTTTGATGAATTATGGATGCTCATGCATTGGGTAGAAGCTAGAACTAGAGGCCATGTGGTCTCACGTGCCTAAACCTGTCTTAATCTTTGGTTTAATTTGTTTAACTCCAATGCTTCTGTCGTTATTAAGCACCCTAAACCTACGCAAAATCCAAACTCCATATAAAGTTGTTGACACAACCCTAGAAACTAGATTGCAAATTTTTAATTTGAAAACCATATCATGCTTAAAATATACTATATAGTACCTCATAAAGAATATAAAAATAAAAATTAATAATTAGAAGGGATAAAATACTTTTATCTACATAATTCATGATTAATATTGAAAATTAATTGAGTTTATTTGAATGAAATGATTAGGTGGAGGGTGTGAAGCACTCTGGACCAACCAAGGTGGTGCTATACTTCACAGGGGCCACAAACATTCTCTACACATTTGGAGGTCATGCTGTTACTGTGTAAGACAAAGACTCATCTTACAAATATTCTTGTCTTCTAAATTCCTTCATAACTTATGCATGGATTGGTCACACACTCAAATTTCATCTTACAGTTTGAATTGATGATCTTCATGTCTATACTTTTTTGATGTATATCATCTGATTTAGTAGATAGGAATTCGAATTGAATAACACTATATTAGTAGATAGGGATTCGAAGTGAATAAGCATAAATTTAGTCCGGCGTGCTAAACAAAAGGATTCCTTTTGGTTCATTGTGTCTTCATATTCACTCTCCAAACTCCAACAATGTTTAGAAAGGCAGAGCTCTTTTTTGTTCTGTGTTGGTACCCTTTTGGGTTCTCGTGTTTAACTAACTACTCATAAATGTGGTCCACCTATTACATACGGAGTAGTATAAATATAAATTAAAAGAGTGAAATTAATTAATTAATTAATTAATTATATTGGTTGGTTGGTTGGTTCAGGGAGATAATGCATGCAATGTGGAAGCCGCAGAAGTTCAAGGCCATATATCTACTGGCAACACTCTATGTCCTTACACTGACCCTTCCCTCAGCTTCAGCAGTTTACTGGGCTTTTGGAGACTTACTTCTTGATCATTCCAACGCTTTCGCTCTTCTCCCTCGCTCTCCTTTCCGGGATATGGCCGTCATCCTCATGCTCATTCACCAGGCACGTACACTACGTACCTCTAGCTAGCTCCATCTGTTAGTTGGACAAATTTTACTATATATTTATGAAAATTAAATGAAGAAGTACATCCATAAATAAAATAAAAGCCTTGCTTATAATAATAATAATTACTTGTGAAAAATGCAGTTTATAACATTTGGATTTGCATGCACACCCTTGTATTTTGTATGGGAGAAAGCAATAGGATTACATGAGTGTAAGAGCATGTGTAAAAGGGCAGCAGCGAGACTACCCGTGGTCATCCCAATTTGGTTCTTAGCCATCGTATTCCCCTTCTTTGGGCCTATTAATTCTTCAGTTGGATCACTTTTGGTGAGCTTCACAGTTTACATTATCCCTGCCTTAGCTCATATGTTCACCTTCCGATCACCCGCAGCGCGTGAGGTAAATATATATATATATATATAACTGATTCTCTTCTCCGTTGATATTTAACTAATTACAGACAGTGCTTAATTGGGGTGGGTTAACTTTTGCAGGCGGCAGTTGAGCAACCACCCAAGTTTGTAGGAAGATGGACAGGAACTTTTGTTATCAATGCATTTGTGGTGGTATGGGTGCTAGTCGTTGGCTTTGGTTTCGGAGGTTGGGCTAGCATGGTCAATTTTGTTCACCAAATTGACACTTTTGGACTCTTTACCAAATGTTACCAATGCCCTCTACCTAAGCCCGTCACAAATGCCACCGCTCCTCCGCCTTCCCACTTTGGCTTCAACAACACCCGCCACCTCGTCCACCATCTTTGATCAATTCAATACCCATGATTATCTGATGGTCCAATATAACCGTTTATTGAATGTGTTGTTCGATCAAGGCCACATATTGCATGCATGGACATGATGCAAGGTATAGCTTAATTAGAGTCTTAAGACATTTGATGGCACCTACAAAAGGGTTTCTAGATGAAGGTTTTCAGAATCATAATTTAATTTGTACGGAACATGATATATGGGAGAGCTTGTAATTCTAGCTATGGGATAGTGTAATTTTGAGATCGAATTCAATACTTTTTATGTTTATATATTCCTTTCTTATAGGAGTACAAGTTAGATCTTTGCATATGGCTTTTTTAAACTTATCAATAACAACTTCAATTCTAGACATTCTAGTCATGAAAGAAAAACATAAGATACTACGAATATTATATTATATTCCAACAACTCTAATTATTATTGCAAACAGTTATTTACCAAAAAGGCAAAAGAGTACGAGCATTTTAATATCGGCAAAAGAGTATTAGGTTTTGTTTGGTAAAACTAACTGAAAACGTAGCTGAAACCTAAAAAGCTAATTGAAAACTGAAAAGTTAACTGAAACCTAAAAAGGTAACTGATAAGATAGCTGAAAATCAGGAACTGATAAGGTAGCTGATTATATAAAAAACGTTTGACAAACCAACTGAAAAGGTAACTGATTTTGATGAAATGACGTAAAAGGATATGATAATTATTTAATAGGGAGTATAGATTTAAAGGGTAAAAACAAAAATCAAGCCAAATTAGGTACCTGAAATCTCAAATGCTGCTCTAGGTAGCATTTCATTTCAGGTAACTTATTTGGTTAAATAAGCTACTTGTCAAACGCTCATAAAAAAATAAGGTACCTAAAAGTTTGGTCAAATAAGCTACTTTGATCAAATCAGGTACCTGAAATATTTTGCGAAACAAAGCCTTAATATATCATACTCCGTCCTATTCGGGGTTTTCTTCCCCTTTGATATGGGCACAAGATTTTAGGAGATGGTTAAAGAATGAATAAAGGAAGATGGTGGGGTTCGTGGATTGGAGAAATAAATGAATAATTAGAAATTAAATAAGGAATTGTGAGTTAGGTGAGGTTTGGTGATAGGAAAGAGAGATGAATAAAATAAGAGTAAGGTTGGGTGGAGTTTGATTATAGAAAGTGAAATGAATAAAATAAGAGTAAAAGTTTCCAAAATAAGAAAGAAAAAAACCCGAAATAATCCGTTTAAGAAAATATAGAAGAAAATAATGAACAATTAGTCTTGCTGAAGACGAGTCGGAGCAAGTGACGGATAATGTCACTTACAAAACGAATAGGGGGAACAAGGTGGGGGCACCCCATGTGCTTCCCTCTTTCCTCTATTTGGTTCATTTGTGAAGGAAAATGGTATTTGTCACTCTAAGGTGACGAATACGTAACGTCACAAATGAGATTTTGTGAATAACGAATAGGAGGGAGTATATGAATGTCGGCTTATTCCGCTAGCTACAAGTACTACTCATCTCTAAACAAGTCAGGAAGCGTGCCTTTGGGCAATTGAGCCCTGAAAATGAGAGGTCACAAGATAGGCCCCATGGAAAGCAAATGTTTACTGTTTAGTCGGTACAAAATGGGCAGAAATGAAGTAAAAAGTTTGAGGAATCTTACACACTTTTATGATTACTAGTTGGTTGCCCTCGACCTAACGGTCGCGGTATCCGATTACGTTAATTTGATCTTTATCTCCGAGATTAAAGTTGTAATTGTCTAATCTTTAGATTGACTTATGTTGACTTTAGCATATTGCCTATTTAAAAGAAATAAAATTATTTTAAGTTAATATTGAATTTTAGCTTAATTTAATTATATTTGTCCCGTTTAATAGAATCCGGATCGATCCATATTGCAAATTGGGTGTTGAGAAGAGGGAATGATGGAAGTGTAGAGGGAAAGGGAAAGTGTGAGCAGGAGGAAAAGAGAAAGGAAGAAATGTGAAGGATGTGTGTTGTGGGCGGCTGAGATTAGAGGAAGTAAAGGATGGACGGCTAGGATGAATCACTATTGCTAAGCACTGTTCATTGGAGATACTATTCCTAAGCTACAGTAAATCGACTTCTTACATTTTAAAGGAGAAGGATTAATTTATTACCAGTAATCTCTCTCATTCACTTCAAAAATAACATGGACTCAAAAATGAGTCCATGTTACCATGGGCGGAACTAGGAGATCCGGATCAGCACATGCCCACTATGAACTTCACAAAATCTCATTTGTGGCCAACACTATCCGTCACTTTGGAGTGACGGATACCATTTTACCTCACAAAGTACCCACTTTTTCTCTCTCTGCAACACTGTTCATGTGGTCCCCTTTCTCCACTAACCCATTTTGTTACCATTTTATCTCACAAAATATCCGCCACAAATGGTAACCCGTCACAAGGGAGACCAATTGTATGAACTTTTAGGAATAAAGTTTTTATAACTAACAAAAATAAGCAATAGGTGTTCCGGGTGTAATTCCAGAGCAGTTATTTGTACCACCCGTGCTTGTAGAATGACGCCTTTGGTTGAATCTCCCTTGCGGTATCCTGAAACAAGGAACGAACTGAGGGCTCGGCTTTGGGCCGAGCGAACTCACTCCGACGCTCAAGTCAGTAAACTTAAAGGATTAAGTTGTGTGTTACTTGGCTAAATATGTATTGTAGAGAGATAAGGAAGATATTACCAGATGAATAGTGATTTTTAGGTTAAATCGTGGATCCTTTCCTCAATGAGGGTTGAGGAGTATTTATAGACTTTCGCCTTTTGTCACGTAGTGGCCAAGTGGCCAAGTGGCTAACAGGCGGAAAGACCGTTCTACCCTCGGCCGATGGACCTATGGCGGGCGTAGAGGGGCCTTGGATATGAGTACGCGGATATGTGCCCCGGGTTTGGTGGTTGCCGGCGGAGACCCAAGAGACAGCCGATAGGCCGATCGGCTAGGTCTCGATATGTCGAATTGTTGTGGATGTCTTTGACCTTGGTCAATATGTTGACTTGGTCAGCGGGTGCAGAATATGCCCCATCAATTTGCCCCCAGCGTAGTCTATGCCGTGGTATGGGCTCCGATGTATGTTGAGCGTATATTCTGCGCAAGTAAAAATTTTCTGCCTCGGCTTGGTTCTGCTTAGGCCGTACCCTATCCCCCCTCCACATGGATGTGTAATGGACATCCGATGTGGAAAAGAGAGAGACGTTGGCCGAGACCAGGGTTGAGAGTGGACCATTTGGCAAATAGATACCAAGGAGCGCGTTGAAGAAAATACGTCGATTGGCATTCTGTCAAGGAGCGTGTCCCAACCGCCGCTGTAAACATGTTAGCGTATCGGTCGTTGTGGCCCCGCTGCTTCCCGGCCTTGGCCGAGGGAATCAGGGTTACGGCGCGACAGCGTTCGTATCTATAGACCATTATTGATTGCGTCTTCGTTCACGCTCGGTCTTAATTTGCCGAGGTGTCAGATTTGTGTCTCAACGGTACTTATACATTCTTAAGCTCGGTCTTAATTAGCCGAGGGCAAGTCGTGGTTCCCTCGTCACTCTCGGTCTTAGTTAGCCGAGGTGATCGAGTTTACGTTCTGACTGCCGTTGTAAATATCTAGGCATATCGGCTCATTCCCCCGTCGCCCTCGGTTTTAATTAGCCGAGGTGATCGAGGTTTTGGCTCGATTGCATCTCTTGGCTCGTTCCCCCGTCACTCCCGGCTTTGGCCGAGGTGATCGAGGTTTTGGCTCGATTGCATCTTTCGGCTCGTTCCCCCGTCACTCCGGCCGGCCGAGGTGATCGAGGTTTTGGCTCGATTGCATCTTTCGGCTCGTTCCCCCGTCACTCCCGGCTTCGGCCGAGGTGATCGAGGTTTTGGCTCGATTGCATCTTTCGGCTCGTTCCCCCGTCACTCCCGGCTTTGGCCGAGGTGATCGAGGTTTTGGCTCGATTGCATTTACCGGCTCGTTCCCCCGTCACTCCCGGCTTTGGCCGAGGTGATCGAGGTTTTGGCTCGATTGCATCTTTTGGCTTGTTTCCCCGTCACTCCCGGCTTTGGCCGAGGTGATCGAGGTTTTGGCTCGATTGCATTTACCGGCTCGTTCCCCCGTCACTCCCGGCTTTGGCCGAGGTGATCGAGGTTTTGGCTCGATTGCATCTTTCGGCTCGTTCCCCCGTCACTCCCGGCTTTGGCCGAGGTGATCGAGGTTTTGGCTCGATTGCATCTTTCGGCTCGTTCCCCCGTCACTCCCGGCTTCGGCCGAGGTGATCGAGGTTTTGGCTCGATTGCATCTTTCGGCTCGTTCCCCCGTGGCGGGTCGGGCTTCTTCTCCGACTTTGGTGAGTCGGACTTCTTTCACTCCTCTGGGGCATGCCTCGTCGGTGCTGCGGCGACGACGTCCTCTCGCGAGTGCGGGAAGGACTAAGGTCTACCACTAGCACTCTGGGCTCCCCCGGCGTCTTGACAGGGTCAGCTTCTCCTAGTGCTCCGTTCAAGTTTCTCGGAGTCACATTTTGGACCCTGGTCTCCTGGACGGGTTCCGCCGCTCTTGTCGGTGTGACAGTGTGAGCCGGCGTACTACCAATTAAGTCCAAGAGTAGCTTCAGTTTTGCTGCATCAACCACATGTCCCATGATGGTGACCTGGTTGGCGGGCAGCGGCGTATCTGGTATTATTGGCATCCCGTACTCCGGTTGAATTACCCGGCCGGTGGAGGGCTGCGCAACTCCAGAATTATGGACGGTATCATCTGGGCAGAATTCGGTTTCGTCAGTCACGAATACCTCTTGTTCTTTCGACATCTTCTTAGCTTTTTGGGTGGGTTTTTGTTTTGTTTGGGAATGAATGTGACTAGCTTCTAGTATCTATCCCCACAGACGGCGCCAATTGTTCCGGGTGTAATTCCAGAGCAGTTATTTGTACCACCCGTGCTTGTAGAATGACGCCTTTGGTTGAATCTCCCTTGCGGTATCCTGAAACAAGGAACGAACTGAGGGCTCGGCTTTGGGCCGAGCGAACTCACTCCGACGCTCAAGTCAGTAAACTTAAAGGATTAAGTTGTGTGTTACTTGGCTAAATATGTATTGTAGAGAGATAAGGAAGATATTACCAGATGAATAGTGATTCTTAGGTTAAATCGTGGATCCTTTCCTCAATGAGGGTTGAGGAGTATTTATAGACTTTCGCCTTTTGTCACGTAGTGGCCAAGTGGCCAAGTGGCTAACAGGCGGAAAGACCGTTCTACCCTCGGCCGATGGACCTATGGCAGGCCGGCCGAGGGGCCTTGGATATGAGTACGCGGATATGTGCCCCTACTGGTCAAGTGGTTTGGTTGCCGGCGGAGACCCAAGAGACAGGCCGATGGGCTGCATCGGCTAGGCTGTCTGATATGTCGAATTGTTGTGGATGTCTTTGACCTTGGTCAATATGTTGACTTGGTCAGCGGGTGCAGAATATGCCCCATCAATAGGTTTATATGGTTCAGTTGGTAAGTTTTTTAGTTGACTGTTGGAAGGTCCCGGGTTCGATTCTTGGTGCCCTAAGTTTTTGTTAAATATTTTTTTGCAGTAACTGGTGTAAACAAAAACCTCACTCCCTTCAGTAGGTGGATTATACGTCTGATGTATTACCACCAATTCTATAGTTTTTGAGTATTATAATTAAAAATTTGAGTTTTGTTTTAAAAATTATAAGCTTACTATAAAGTTTCTGAGTTTATTCACTTTAAACATTAAACTCTAAAAAATTACAATAAATTAAAACTCAAAAACATTATATATAGATTTAGTAAAATTTGAGTTTAAATAGAAAAAATTAAAATCTAACTTATAAATTTTAATAAGCTCAAAAAAAATATACATATGCTCAAAAACAAATAAAGTTTGAGGTAATAAGCTCAAAAAATATACATATATGCTCAAAAACAAAAAAGTTAGAGGCAATACATCCGATATATTCATATATGTTCATTTTTCTCCACTCCCTTAGTTTTATAAAATTGTAAACCACTGCCCACCATTGTCAAGATTCACATACACCACCGTAGTAAGTAGTAACCACCTCTATCACCTCTTACACCAATAACTCCACCACCTTTTCAGCACCCGCTCACCCTCCACTATCCTCGCACAACTAAGCATCCGCCCTCCAATTTATCAACATAAAAAGGAAGAACGGCGGAAAATTACGGCGACGGAGATCACCAACAGTGACAGATTCACGGCGAACGACAAAGAGCTCCTTCCTCCAATAAATTGATCTTAAAAGCATCAGTTTCGAAGATAAAATTTTTAATTTCTGAAAACTAATTGTATTAACTGGAGCATTCATGTTTTAAATTAATAACTTTGCGTTTTAAGTTGAAAATGATGGGATTTGCTGTTTGCAATTAAATATAAATGCTCGATAAATGGTCTTCTTTCTGCTCAAAGACTTAGGTTGATAACTACTCCCTCCACTTTTTTATATATGACGTTTTGTATTTACGAGGTAAGCCTTTGACTTTAATATTTACAAAAATATATTTGTTCAAAAAACATAAAAATGGTACTATTAAATTCCTTACGAAAAACTCTTTCATATGAGTATACATATCATAATATTTAGTCTTATATTTTAAGAGATATTGAAGAGAGAAGGGAGTGTCTCGAAATGTGAAAAAGTCATATATAAAAAAAATAGAGGGAGTAGTAAATTGGAGTTCAAAACTTGCAATTTTATTGTGAAGTGACGGATACCATTTTCCCTCACAAATGACCCAAATAGAGGAGAGAGGGAAACACATGGGGGTGCCCCCACCTTGTCCCTCCTATCCGTTTTGTGAGTGGCATTATCTGTCACTTACTCCGACCCGTCTTCAGCAAGACTAATTGTTTTAGTTATGACTTATGATAATTGAGTGTTTTACAAGTTTAATAAAAGGTAAATTGACAACTTAATATCTATATCTATATCTATATAACATTATTAAAAGGCTAGTCTAAAAAGCCACGTAGACAATGCCACATGGGATGAAAAAAAGCCACGTATGCAATAAAAATATGACTTGGCAAACTAATATGACATGGATTATCAAGTTATTATTATATTGCATTAATTTAATTCACTTATTTCCTTTACAAATCAATCCATATTCCATTAGCTTTAAAATTAACTAAAAAAAATTACAATAAAAAAATATGCATTAATTATAAGTTAATAATTTCAAGATATTTCATATGGAGTAGTATTATATGTATTTGAAATAAAAAAAACGAACACATGAAATTAAGAACGAAGAAGAACAAATGAAGTTGAAAACAAAAAAAAATTGTACTTATACAATATAGTTAAAAAGCTACTTAAAACATTTAATTTTAATCCACATGTCGATTTTTTACTGGTAAATACTAATTCATCTATATTGATTACTTGATTATTTATTTATATAATATTATAAAAGTCTATATTATGTATTAAAAAGTTATCTTTAAAACTGTCACATGTTTATAAGTAAAAAAAATTAAAAAAAATATTAATTGCAAACACAAAAAATAAATTAATACAAACTCTTTATTTTCCTCTCATAAATTTGGTTATTAATCTACTTATTTATTTAACCTTTAATTTTTTTTTTAATAGGATGGTTTTTTGGTTTTCTCTCACTATCATTATAATTTGTAATTATCATAATTTTTTTTATCTCCCTTTTAATTCACAAAATTATTCCTCTTCCCTCGAATAAATTGAATAAATTGTTGAATTTAATCAATAATTAATAACAAAAAGTTTCCTATATAACTATTATAACAATCCCAATTTTCATTTTTATTCAAAAAGTTGGAAGGTAAAGTATACATACATAGATAATTAAATGGATTCTTTCGCTTTTTATCCTTATTATGTTTTAAATTTATCAATATTAAGAATGTTATTTAGTTATTGTTTTTGTGTTTGTATTGAAATTTCAGGAAGATGACATACTCAATTATCAATAACATTGCATGAAATCTATACTATCTAATTAAAAGGGCAGCTTAGAACATTCAATTTCATTTCACATGACATTTTCACAACCCATTAATTCTTATTCATTTTTATTGATTATTTAATTATATTGACAATATAACATGCATGGTATATTATTTGAATTTATAAAACTATAATCTATAATTAAAAAGTAAGTCAAACTATCTACCATCATCTGAATGTCATATTTTAAATTTCATAAGATAATTTCTAAACCACTCTTATGCAAAGTAGATTTTGTAAAAAAAAAAATAAGAATATGAATAAAGCAAATCTTTTACATTTTATTTCTCCTTTCCTCCATATTTATGTCTATATTAAATTTCATAATAATGAGACAAATCTATAACTCAATAATCTAAATATAAAATATATAAATCTAATTAAAAAACAAGCAAAACTAACTATCATCATTTATATGTCATATTTTAATTACATAATAAAACAAGATCTTAAATAATTCTCCTGTAAAGTGGATCTTGTAAAAAAAATAAATTATAACAATAATAATAATCAAGCAAAACTTATATATTTCATTTCTCTTTATTCCTTATTAATGTTTATATTAAATTTCATAATAATGTAAAATGATGCTCAAAAGTCGTGAACCTTGATTGATATTTATGCGTATATTAATTTTGATAATAATGAAAAAAGGATGCTCAAAAGTCATAAAATGCATCCTCAATTCTTTATATATTTTTGATGGAAGACAAAGTTTATAAGTCAAAATTTTTCTTATCTCTATCGTCAGTAGAGCTAAATGTATCATTAAACTTTCCTATTATTCTATTAACATCAAGCCAAGTGTATTAAGGTTTTAAAATTATTAACTAATTTATTTACTTTTTATGTAAGTTCCATTGGGTTATAAAATGTTCATCGTTTGTGTTTTTTTTGTTCTCATTTAGGGGATATCAAGATTTGTGGTGTTGAGCTATTTAAAGGTAATATTTATTCTCTACGACTTCATTCTCATTCCCTTTTTCTTTCATTATTTAAGAGGAAACTCAAGTAAACAAATTTCACTATTTTGTCGGTTAATTCAGACTAATTATTGAGTTATTTTTTTTATTATATGGTCGATTCGTTAAAAAAAGAAGACTATATGAAGAAGTAAAATACTAGGATAGCTTAAATAACTATATATTGGAGATTAACTACAAGATTGACGACATTAACGTGAATGACTAATATTTTTTTTTTCTTTTTTTTTCAAATGTATATTTTTATTTTGGTATTTGTTTGTTTTTTTTTCCATCATTTTACCTTCGAAAAAATAGCAATATTCACCTACTTTGGCTTATTTAATTTATCGATTTTTATCTTTATGTTAACATGAAAATGCCCGTAATCTTAGTACCCAATCAATGATGAATTATTCATAAGGTGAGCTTACTATACGTTTTGATATTTTATAAATTTTCAATTAATAAAAACACTAGAAACATCACACTCAAAACAAAACATCCCGTGAATTTCACGGGCCACAAAACTAGTTCCAAGTAAAAGACTCACAACCTTAAGATTAATATAATTCTCGTTAGTAAGCTTCAATTTATATGTAAAAAATGTTCCTCTCAAAATTTGAACCCTTAACCTCAAGGTTACATACCATCTTTTCTACCATTGAACCACTTGTGTTTAGTGTTATTAATAATTTTCACTAATTTTTATATGTTTGGTCGAAATATTAAAATTTTCACCAAAATGTCAAATAAAAAGAGAGTAAAAAAATGGCAGCAACTCTCCTATAGGACTGTCCTATAGCATAAGACTGACCCAAAAAGAGAGAAGCCCAAAGATAAATTTTAATTTAATTTTTATTTTAACAACACGATATTTTAAGATAAAAACTAACATATTTAAATATACAAGTTATTAATATAAAATTTTAGGTTATCAAAATAAAATATATTTTTTACAAGTCTATTAACGCTTCTATTTTAAACCACCTAAAACTACTAACTAATTACAAATTTTTAAAAAATTAAACTAGTTTAGATTACTTGTCGTCGATTCCTTGAATTTTTTGGCGGAATTGAAGCGGTGGTGACGGAAATATTGTACTTGAAAAAAAGATGTTAAAATATGGAATGTTTAAAGTGAGGGGTAGATTAAAAAAGTCATTAAAAAATATCAACGATAATTAGTAAAATGTCGACAATATTTAGTAGGTTGGTAAACGGTAAACCTATCGTGCGCACTTGTGGAGGCTTAACTGGCTACGTCAAATAACAGGCTTAAAGCTATCAATAGCCCATTTACGGTGCCAAGGTTCACACCATTTCAATCTCAAGTCCCCTAAAACGGGCTTAAAGTTTTCACACCGTCCTCTTAAACTTTAAACTTGGATCATGACTCATGACTCACGAGGCATTTATGTCAGACCCATTAAACTACTACCTTCATTTTTTTACTCCCTTTTGGGTCGTGCTAAAGATCGTCGACACTTTTACTAACCCCCCTCTCTCTTTAATCTTTCTAAAACAAAAAAGATGGTTTTTTGGAAAAAAAATCGTAATTTAATTTACGAACTTTTCGATTAAAACGGTTTTAAACATATCGACTAATGACGGTAACAACGATCAAGATAGTAACGATGTTCAAGAGATATGTTTACGTTTCAAGTTTATGATTTGACGAACGGATTAGCGATTATCGATCCACGCACCCAAAACTAATTTAAGACGGAAATTAATAATTTTTTAAAAAAAAATATGTTGAAAAAGGGTCTGGATGAAGAATTTTTTTGTCCAGATGTAGGTCTAGACGGAAAAAAAATTTAGTCCAGACGGAAATTAATAATTTTTTTTAAAAAAATATGTTGAAAAAGGGTTTGGATGAAGAATTTTTTTGTCCAGATGTAGGTATAGACGAAAAACAATTTCGTCCGGGAGAATTTTTTGTTTATATAAAAAAAAAAAAAAAATCCGGACGAAAAATATTTTTGTCCGGACCTTGGTCTGGACGAAAATGTTTTTCGTCCGGGAAAAAAATTGAAAAAAAAAATCATTTTCTGACTTAAGATTAATTTTTGGTGCGGTAATCGATAATCCGTTCTAACAATAACGATTCTATTCTAAACTACCTAAATCTACTAACTAAATACAATTTTTTTAAAAATTAAACTAGTTTAGATTACTTGTCGTCGATTTCTTGAATTTGCTGACGGAATTGAAGCAGTGGTTACGGAAATATCGTACTTGAAAAAAAATGTTAATATATGGGAGCTTTAGAGTGGGGGTAGATTAGGAAAGTCATTACAAATTGTCAACGATAATTAGTAATGTATTGACGATTTTTAGCAGACAGTTTTTGACATTTTGGTGAAAATTTAAAAAGTCAAATCTTAATAGAATGAAGCATCAAGGATGAAGAAAATATATCTGATATTGCTTAGCTTGTTGATGTCGCTGATGAGGATTTGTGCTTGATTAGTGAAGGCACAATAGCAGATTAGGTAACGATGGTGGGTAGTGATGAAGGATGTTCATAATTTGGTGTTTTGACGATTTTTAATCAGGAAAGTTGGGTTGGGTATAAGGTATACTGCTTTTGTTTTGATAAGAGTTATAATTGTTTTGGGGGGATGATTTGGAGGCTTAATTAAGGTAATTGTTAGTTTATTTAGTCACCGAGTCGGAAAATAAGTAAAAGCATGCTCGGAATTGAAATACGGTGTGAGTTGAGATATATACACTCTAATGTATGTGTTATTTTGTAATAAATGAAATACAGAGTGATAGTTTATAAAATACCGTAAATAATAGGTGATTATTAATATGATAGGTGTTAGCTTTGCTGAGAATTTCTGTGTAAGCTAAAGTGACATTTGTTTAGGCTTAACCATTTAATTTTATCCTTGAGAATTTGATACATTCTCAATTAATAACAGTTAAAACCTTTATCTTTATGTATTTAATCCATTCAACAGTATTTCCGCCATAGGGGATTACAATATGAGTATCAAACTTAACACCCGCGATGGTAGCTCGCAAGGCAGCGTGGGAACATTATTGTAGTCTTTATCAACAGTCACACATCAGTTGAAGTTCATTAATTCTTTGGAGGAAAAATTACAAATAACCACCATGTATTTGCGGTTTTTTACAAATTACCACCACGTATTTGCATTTTTACAAATAACCCCCAAAATTCAATGTATATTCCCGAATCATCACCGTATTTTTATCCCGAGCATCAATTTTCTTATTTCCCGACTTAATAAGTGACGATTTACGTAAAATACCAAGACTACCCTCGATTGATCACACAAATACACCCTACCCAAATAACACCATTTCCCAATTCAATCAATTTCCTTAAATCCCTAATTTTCACGAGCAATCACAGATGCGGACTCAACTCGACATGAAACTTCTCGTAAAAATCCTGCTTACAATGACAAATTAGTACAAATGGCTGTGTTCCACACCCTACAGTGTCATCAAAAGGTTTACATTCACCCGTAAATTCAAACACGGTCGATTGGATTTGAAGTAGTGAACAATCAAAGAATCAAAGAATTGGTTACATGCTTATGTGAATCCATCAAAACCAACTCCATAGACTGCCTTAGAATTAGTTCAATTATCCTTTTCTTCATTCCTCGGGAACCAAAGCCTTATGCTTCTCACTGTCCTTGTTTCTACGATGTACACCCAAATCATCAATTGAAATTTTTCTACCAATCTTTAATTTGAAATGAACAACAGGTCGTCTTTTCAGAACTTCCTTTCTATCCATATCTATCTGATGCGATGACGCCTGCCCTTGAAAGCATGAATAATTTGTGCAAACGCCTTTACAAAAACATATGTTTCCCGTCTTTTTTCTTGCACAATGGTGGGCAAATTCAACCAAGATTGTATTTGGTTCTTCACTAGATAAATTGATCGATTGAACTGGGGATTAAAGGATTAGGGATTTGTGAATTTAAGATTTGGAAAAAATTAGGGATTTAGGGAAATTCATTGAATTGGAAAAATGTTGTGTTATTTGGATAGGGTGTGTTTGTGTGATCAATCGAGGGTAGTCTTGGTATTTTATGTGAATCGTTATTTATTAAGTCGGGAAATAAGAAAAACGATGCTCAGGATAAAAATACGGTGGTGATTCGGGAATATACGTTGAACTTTGGGGGTTATTTGTAAAAATGCAAATACATGGTGGTAATTTGTAAAAAATCGCAAATACATGGTGGTTATTTGTAATTTTTCCTTCTTTGGACGTTGGGACTACGGAGTAGGGATGGCAGTGGATCGGGGACCCGACCCAGACCCTGAGGGCCGGACCCTAATGAGTCGGGTATGAGTTTCATTTTTTCAGACCCAATGGATATGGGTCGGGTATGGGTCTTAAGAAAATATTTTGGGTTTCCGGGTCTAAGTTATGAGACCCATACCCGACCCTTTAGACCCTTTATTAAAGAAAAAAAAAAAATTAAAATTACAACTTTTTTGAATTTATACTGATAGACTTTAGAAACCCAACTAAAGTCTTTTTCTCTTCCCTCATAAAGTGATAAAACTCAACCAAACTCTTCTGACAATACCACCACTCCACCACTAACACAAGAAAACCATCACCACAACACTGATACACAACTAGCAACCACCTCTCTCATAGCCGGCGACCGACAACGGCAGATTAATAAACTCATAATGTTAAAGTAGTATGAATTTTTTTTTTAATATTATAGACCCCATAGCTGTTGATCTGATTACTAAAGTGGCTGAAACTCGGACCCGCGGATAGACCCAAACCCTCCCCTTAGCCATAGGGTCCGGGTATGGGTCCTCAAATTTTAGGCCCTTGCGGGTCTGGGTCGGGTACGGATCCAAAAGAAAAATCTCGGGTCGGGTCCGAGTCTAGGCGGACCCTACCCAAACCCTACCCATTGCCATCCCAACTACGGAGTATCATTATGGTAGTCTTTAACTCTTTATTGTTTCCAGTGGTTAAACAATACGAGTATTGTTTCAAGAAACCGTTTCAAGCAGAAAGTAGTAATGGCAAGTGTAATTAATTAATTAATTAATATATTAACATCTGGACAAAAGCATTCAACAATCTCCCCAAAATGTCATACATCCTACTCGGTAATTAATAATTAATTAAGACTTGCTACAACCATCATCAATTCATCATCATCTAGATAATACTAGATTAAACCAGACACTAATAATTAAAATTGCCATATCCGAGAGACATATTACTAATCCTAGGAGAGCCAGAGAAATGACTAACTTACCCAAAACAAATTTCCCCCCTCCAATTCATTCATTCACCACCATTACACCTAAAGACACACACTCCTTAACAACAAGGACTGCTACTTCTTACCAATAATAACATAATTATATTACTACTAATATAAAGCATCAAGCTTGGCATCAGATTAACGCGGGTTGGGGCAGTCCCTCGCAAAGTGTCCATCACCACCACATGAGTAGCATCCACCACCACCTCCTCCACTCCCACCACCGCCTCCTCCTCCGTACCTACCACCTCCACCTCCACCCCTGCTTCCTCCACTTGGACAATCCCTTGCCATGTGCCCTTCCTGTCCACATGAATAACACCCTCCTGACCCACCACCTCCGCCACCATACCCACCCCCACCCCCACCGTACCCACCTCCACCTCCACCATACCCGCCTCCGCCTCCACCGCCGTACCTACCGCCTCCACCACCTCCATTGCCACGATCATACCCCCCTCCACCACCGCTACCACGATCATAGCCACCACCAGAGCCTCCTCCGCCGCCTCCGCGCTTGCTACCCTGAACAGGACCCTCTCCAGGACCGGTGACGTCGACAGCCTTAGTGCGGCCTCCGTCTTCGGAGATCTGGAACTCGACATCCTCGCCGTCGCCGAGGCTGCGGAAACCCTCGGTACGGATGGAGGACTGGTGAACAAAGAGATCGTCACCGCCGTTAGAAGGGGTGATGAAACCAAAGCCCTTAGTATCATTGAACCACTTGACAGTCCCCTTCAACCTTTCGCCGTCTCCCGCCATGTTTTTGTTTTTGTATTTTTAAAGGAAGGAGATATTTTGTTAGGTTAAGTTGAGGAGGAGGAAGAGGGGGAGTGGAGGCAGGGGGATTATATAGTGGGAGGTCTGATGTTACAAGGGTTTTTGCTCTATGCCACGTGGCTTGTCTTATTTAATGGGCTTCATCTCTATTGCATGCCATCTGACGGTTGCTTCTTCTCCACCCTTGGATTCGAAGCTGGTCAAGTCAAGACGGGTAGTTGAGATTTCCCACCTCACCATATATTTTTACTGCTCTCTCTATTTATTGTGCCTCATTATTACTCCTACTTACTTGTTACCTACTTTTTCACATTAAACTTCACTTTACGACTTTACTTTTTTATGTCTAGCAACGCGTCTTTTACGCGGTAAATATTATTAGCTACGTATTTACAAAAATTACAAAAGATATGTTTTTAATGTATTTGTAACGACGAACTAGATCCCACTTGAATATATTTTCACTTATGTATTGAGAGAAAATCGAAATTAAATGTGTACTAATGAATAGTGTAGAAAATGGAGGAAATAGATAAAGTGAGGTTGAATGGAAGAAGTGAGGAGTAACATTTAAGCCTCACAAAATCAATCCTTTTTTTAACATTATTTAAAATAAGGAAAATGCTATATACAATCCAATTGGTTGTATTTAAGCATTTAATATCCTTCTAAATTTAGTATTAATTTAGAAATTAGAGAATAAATTACACATAAATCAAGGCAATTAATGCATATGTTAAGTGTTTATTTCCTTTTTTAATTTTTTAAATACAACCCATTTATCATAACCCTTAAAATAATTATAAGGCGATGCATGTTATGAATATATGACGTTCACAAGTAAAAATTTGTGTACATTAAATTAGTTGAATTATGTGATGTTAAAAATTACTACGTATGTATTTCCCGCTAAAATATACGGAATAGCTAGTTAAATTATTATTGTTTACACTAAACTTTATGGTATACTTGATGTAATTTAGTGTGTACACTAAACTTTGTCAGGCATGATATTTGTTATCTATGTATTCTTATCTGACAACTTTAAATCCCTCGTAAATCACAAATCATTTCCTCTAAAAAAACTTGTACTGAAGTTGAGTCAAATATCCAGCAAATGGAGCACAGCAACCCCCCCTTAGAAAAGAAATCATAAAACAATTGGAAACTTTGGTTGGTACTTGGTAGAATATGTAGGAATCTCTTTTGTATACTTCAATTTGTTGCATTGTGGTAAACAATCAGGCAGGCTCAAATTTTACAAAATGAGAAGCTGCATAATCCATAAATAAATGGATTAAGGCCCATGACTACTCTTAAGGTGGCCCGACACTTGCAGCTGGCTTGGGATTTATGGTGGAACATAGAGTTTCCAATAAGATGGTCTGCATCTGTGGTTTGTTTGAGTTGACCTGATAAATGGGATTCGGTCAATTTTAGATTTGTAAGAGCTCGGGTTAGGTTGGGTTGATTGGGTTATTTTTGGTTAACTATTATCAAATTATTCATTGAGAGCAATTAGTGTACAACAATAAACATTTCGGATCATGTCAGTTTGGATTAGGGTCAAGCTTGGGTCTTGAGTTCGAGTCAGGACGGATACCGATTAGGTTACTCAGATCGGGTCAATTTTGCCATGTTTACTTTGAAGGGGGACTAATGTATGGCTAGTCATCTAAACCTCTTTAGATCCCCTAGACGCATCGTTATGGGATTGGAAGTCCTTTGCCTTCATATCTAGTGCGAGTACCAACTACCAAGATTACATGATATTGCATATTTGTTGGTGCATAATCCTTTGATTTAGTACCTCGCAGGGTAAAAGACTTAAGTGACCTAAAACTAGTTTGATAATTGCTACCCACACTTATAAAATGAGCAGGTACTCTCATTCTTACAAATTCGAATCTAAATACACAACCGGTACAAATTGTAGAGATAAACTTATACAAGGAGGTTGAGAAGGCTAATTCCGTGGTAAGTGGTAACAAGTGTTAAAACTGAATCATGAATATTACGGTATTACTCGTCCATTCAAAATACTCATAATAATTGTATTAATAGTATTTAACTCCAGTTGACATTTAATTATAAAGTCCTGATTTGTGAACAACTAAACTTAACTTATTTGTACCTGAACAGTAAATAGTACTCCGTCCTTTTGTATCATGCTACAAACGTTGGTTGAAATCTCTAACTTGTGCTTATGCACGTGTCAAAGTTTAGCTCGGATGAAAGTAGATACAGGCTTAAAGGTGATGACGGTAATTGAAGTAAACATGAATCGATCATGCATTTGTAAGGGTTTCAACATCATGCTCTTTATGTATGTATGGTGCTTTCGAATACTCCATAGCTGTTTTACAAAGCTTGATAGCTATATAGGAGGCCTGCATACAATTAAGAAGATAAACAATTCTTTAAAAAGTGCAAAAATATCTCCTCAACTAATAATAATAATAATAATAATAGTAGAGAGTATAAATAGACATAGAGTATAAAGTGGGCATACAATAAATATAATTAGTGACTAACCCCAATCTAAGAAAAGTATCAAAGGGTAAGTTGTGTTGTAAAGGTGGCGGACGTTGGTGGACATTTTTTGATGACGGAATAATACCAGTTTCATCCTCGGCAGTTTGGGCAAGCTGCAACATACAATCAATCATGGTTTATTCTACATTATTTTAGATGTCATACAATACACAAAGTACACCATAAAAGAATGAATATAGAATCACATTCACCTCTTCCTTCAACCTTTGATTATCTTTCGACAATTGAACATCCTACATAATATCATATCATCCCAATGGCAATAACTTAAAACGCAAGAGAACATATATATAATACACGTAACAACGAAATTGAAATGCACCTTTCCCTTGAGAGTAGCAAGCTCCTTCCGAAGTCTTTCACTCTGAATTGAAAATTGAAATGTGGTCATATATATGAATTGGAAAAGTGAATGGTATTGAATAAAAGAAGACAACCTTTGCTCTGCGGATCTTGGATTGACCTTTGTCCACTTGTCTCTCTAACCTTATAAGCTCCTCAAGGCTCATTGCTTCAAGCTCTTCTCCATTTAAGCGGCTGTTATGGTTAACAACAATTAGACAGTAGTACAGTACACCTCATTTAATTTGGCATGCGTAGCGGTTGCTGTTCAAAACATTTACCTAAGCTGTTGGGTCTTGTCCTCGAGCTCCTTGTTGAGCAAAGCGCACATTGTATCCTCATCCTCAGCCTATACATTTATTCAAGCATAACCTATCTGATTATCTGATTGACATGTGCTTGTTATACGTAATACTATATATATATATATATATATATATATATATATATATATATATATATATATATGCCTTGATGATAGAGCGAGCTTACCTCCGGCTCAAAGGATGATTGCTGAGTCAGATGAAAGTTATCTGCATGTAGCATATGCCTCTGAATCACGTTCCTCATCCTTTACCCACAATAATAATAAGCATTTCATCATCTGTCTTAAATTTCATTCCTAGGCATACAATACTTTTTTTTTTTGGCAACAGTAAAAGATAGTCTACATTTTCATGGCCTGGCGAGCCAGACCATGCGCAATGTTATTAAGATGCCTAGGTATAAAACTAACACTTACACAATGAAAGTAAACCCAGATATTTTTGAGGTCTCCGAGTATTCCGCTGACACTATGGCTTTCCTTCTCAATGCCTGCAATCTG
Organism: Silene latifolia; assembly: GCF_048544455.1. NCBI lineage: Eukaryota > Viridiplantae > Streptophyta > Magnoliopsida > Caryophyllales > Caryophyllaceae > Silene > Silene latifolia. The sequence goes on along the minus strand of NW_027413183.1, from coordinate 168,301 downwards.
ATTAATCAGCCTTAAGCAGTCCATTGTAACCTCTAGGTGAAGCTCGCCCCTATCTCTCGCCCAAACACAGACCTCCCATAATCCTAGAGCTTCCGCCTGTATCGCGGACTCCGCTTTCCACTTCCTTTTTTCTCTAAGGATCTCCACCCCCCATCTATCATAAGCCACCCAGCCACAAGCTGCTTCAAGATTCCTTTCCCAGCTTGCATCAACCTTTATTCTGGTACCCCTACACTGGCCCTGCTTCCCAATCACGAAGAACGGGTGTCCTGCCTGTAGTTCCTTAGCGTCCATCATCCTAGGCATAGACCCCAACACCTGGTCTTTCTGCCTCTTCTCCCGTCTTTCCTCCTCGAGTTTTAGACCTTTTAAACAATCCTGAACACTCAAAGCAAGGGTTCTAAAAAGGGTCAAGGGGTCAATCTTCACCCCATTAAACATAACATTATTTCTTAACAGCCATATTTGCCAAAGTGTAGCCATGAACTTGAGAACCCTTTCCTCCCCCTCCTCAAGGTTTGATAAGAAAAGAATCCAATTTATAATCCAGTCGCCAATGTTCAAATTTCACAAAGACTCTCTCCTCTAATACCCAGCTCTGATCCTGCCCATATCCTAGCGGAGATATAACAATCCCTAAAGAGATGTTCCAACGTCTCCAGGTAATCCTCACAACCTGCACACAAACCACACCTAAAAGTCTCCCCAATCTTCCTTCTTTCAAACTCCTTACCTATTGGAAGCGTGTTGGTGATGATTCTCCATAGCAGGATCTTCCACATGGATGGGCCCGGAAGCTTCCAGAGTTTCGACTTACAAAAGTCTTTCCCTTTCTCATTTATCCTTGACCTTTCTTTCCGGGTTCCTTTAGCTTCCATATACTCCTCAAAAACAATACCATACCCAATTTTGACAGTATATGACCCATCATCGGTGAGCGGCCAAAAAGCCTCATCCTTTATCCTGGAGCGACAAAGAGGAGTTGCTAGGATTTGCCTTGCCCAGTCCTCCTTAAACAAGAAATTAACCAGATGAGCGTTCCAGTTTCCACCCTGGGAGAGTAAGTCCTTGACCTGTAGGTCCCCCAGATGAAAGAACCGAGGATCCAGGATACCATCTTGTGGTTCCGGTCTAAGCCCGTTAACCCAGTTTTCGTTCCAGATGTTAAGATTCGACTCGACTCCTGGTTTCCACCCTACCTTATCCATAATAAGTTCCAACCCAAACTTGATACTACGCACCCCCCAAGATCCATTATTCCTGGATAATGGAAAGGCTCCTTCCTTTACCTCATCTTTTCCGAAAATTTTCTTACGGAAAACCTTTCCAAAATAAGATTTGTCTCCTGAGATAAGTCTCCATCCATGCTTTGCCAAAAGAGCCTTATTTAAGCACTCCACATTCCTAATCCCTAAGCCTCCTTTACATTTAGGCATACTCAGAAAATTCTTACTACACCAATGGACCTTCTTACCCAATTTACACCCAGCCCACCAAAATTGTGACAAAATGGAGTTAATCTTCCTTGCCACACTTACCGGTATCCGAAACACCGATAGAAAGTAATTTGAGAGATTTGATAAGACTGAGGAAATGAGAGTCAGTCGCCCAACTGCAGAAAGAAAGATGCCATTCCAAGATGAAATACGCCTTGTAACATACTCAATAAGAGACTTAAAAATACCTTGCTTCGAGTCCTGAAATTCAGCCGGTATACCCAAATAATTTCCAATACCCGTAATACCCTTCCTTACACCGAATATTTCCATAATCCTCTTAGCCTTAGCTAAAGTAGTACTAGGGCTGAACAGAATACCTGATTTATCCGAGTTCAAAACCTGACCTGAGGCCTCACAGTACTTATCCATGATGCTTTTTAAGTGACTGGCAGCATTATGCTTTTTAAGTGACTAGGCATACAATACTACTACTAGATGAAATATTTAATGGAAATACTCTCTGATTTTAAACCTTAGTCCATTTTTACTCCCAAGCTTGAAATATCTCAAAATAATCTCACAATTGACTCATAAATTACCATATTCGTCCCTTGCTAACCGACGTTACTAATCTATATATTGAATTCACTAAGGTGAAGGGGCTAATTAGGTCTGTATTTCCCTGTTCCAGCTTATCACTCATCACTTGTAGAATGTCGCTTATCAAGAACCACTTCATCCTATAACCTTAGCTTAGGTGCAAGATTCAACGAGGGTCCAAGGCAATGAGGTGCAACTGCAATGCGAAGGTGCGCCCCTTTTGGACACAAGGTGCCCTATTTTTATTACCAAATTGAATTTTTCAAATTTATTTTGGGCAACATTGCAAACATATCTTTTTTAAGGAGTTTTCAAGTTGGGTAATATGTAAAAGTTGGGAATAACAGGAAAAAGGAAATCACATAACTAAAGATTAAGAAGAAGAAATTATGGAAAATGCGTACTAGTGAGCGCCACGTTAGATGAGCCTTATCTAAAAGGCGCATTAGAATACCTTAGTAACCTATTCAAGGGTAAAAGCTGTGAAAAATTAATAACTATAGAGTATAGACATAGTACATACACCATGAGCCTCCTAGTCAGAAACCATTATACATAGCAGAAGAATCAAAACAATATTTTTGAATTAAATGTTTGAAATATTTTGAATTAAATGTTTCAAGTACACTTTATAAACATTAAAAATATGTGCAAATATATAAACACAATCTCCTTGCATGTTTTCTTGATAAACATCACGCCGAACCGTACAGAAATACTCAATGCAACTCTGTACTAGTATATACGGAGGTCATTATATATATATAAACAAAAAGATTATGACTTGGGCAGACATCAATACATCATATGTCTCTTCAGTGTAAACAACTTTCCAACAACATGAACATCACCCCATGTCTCAACTCTCAAGGGCTCCTTCAAATGGCATCTAAGGGGGTTGAAATGTAAAATCAAAGTTTATTTTTGAAAGAAGTAAGAAAAAAAAAAAAACTAATTTCAAAAAATGAGGCAAGCTCTTCACATAATATGCATTTTGCATGTGAAAAAAAAGTTCTCTCAAACAGAACTCTCGCAAAATTAACCTAACTTGCACCTAAAAGGACCCAACTTTGACTTATAAGAGTTATAACATGAATTGACCCGACTCTATCCCCGAGTGTTTATTGTCAAATACTGATCATTATCTCTAAATACTTATAATAATAATAATACACTCGAAAATGAGTTGAACCCGAACGCAGCCCAATATGATCCAAATTCTTGCAAACCCGGAGTGACTTGGCCAATGACCCGACCTTAACCATAAACCAGTTGAGCCATTAACCATAAACCAGTTCATCAGCAAATAAGTGTCTTATTAAATCCGTTTGAGGGTATGAGCTCGTAGGGTCTATGTTACTCTGGACTTTTCTATTTTGGATACCTATGTAATTATGTATCACAAACTTTCACCGGAGTGAGTGAATTGAAGTAGAGTAAACTCGAAGTACACTAAACAAACAAAGTCTTAATCCCCAATGTAAGGATGGTTGTGTAATGAACCATTATTTGCACACATTAAAATCGAAGAGAGAATTAGGTGGATACTAGTATGACAGAAAGAAGCATGTAATTAAGTGTATGTGCAAGTAATATGAAAATGAGCACAAATTTGATGACATAGTTGCAATTTGTGTTGATTGTAACATATTTGATGACACTAGAAGCTAAGGCTTGGTTTGCTTTTGGACATTAATATGAAGTACTCCGTAGTATTCTCACCAAATTAAGAAAAACCCTAGCTAATTCACACATGTAATTAATGAAAGATTTAGGCCTTTAGAGTGGAAGAATAACACTAACAGCATCACAGCAAATTGAAATAGGTATTTAAGAATAACACTAACAACATCACAACAAATTGAAATAGGTTTTTAAGAATATAACAGCCATATAATACCACTTACTCAACAGTTCCAAAGTTAAAGTAGTAATACTACAATAACACCCACAGGGCCACAAAGGGTAAAGGTGGATCGAGTTCGGAGAGATGTGGTAGACAAGCAAAAAAAAGAGATGATTAAGGTTGTAGAAGAAGAAGAAGATGATGACGAACCTTGAGCTGGAATAGTCAAAGAGCTTGCCGGTAGAAGAGAAGATAATAAGGCCAATATCTGCATCACACAGTGTTGTAAGCTCTTGAGCTTTCTTGAGCAGCCCTCTTCTTCTCTTTGAAAAACTCACTTGCCTTGCTGTTACATTTTCAATCTTCTTGATCTCAATTCTCTGCCTCACCATTTCCTAATCACAGATACAAAATTACCAAACTTAAATCTAGCCAACACCCATCTTAAAAAATTAAAACCCCTTTCCTATATTTCCCTCTTTAAATGAAACAAAGTTTTCAACTTATATATATATATTATACGGAGTACCTATTAAAATTAACTATACCTTCCTTATTAAAGATGTTGAATCTTGAGTACAGACTTTAATTAATCTTGTTTAGGAACAAAAGAAATTAACAATTTAGAATATAGTGAAAAGTGTATATAATAGAGCAACCCTAGCTAGATGTGAAATACTCGCAGAGAATGAGAATCCAATAAAAAAAAATGACAAGACTGTAGATGAGATAAATGATGGTGAGGTGAAGAAAACAAACATAAATAATTCAGTAAAATACCAATTGGAGGCTTTGATTGATTTAGTAGGATCCCCACTAACATAAGTGGGAGCCATTAGTGAAAGCTCAGTTCTTTCTAGGTTTTGTTGATGTTTTCCATGCCTATTTTCATATTTTGTGGTGTTGGTGCTTGTGCTGATTTAAGGATTCACAAACATCATAAACAAACTCACCAATGGAGAGAAGGGTGAGAAATGAAAGATGTAAAACGAGAGAGTTTTTAGGGTGGCACCCACTTTGAGATCACTGGTATTGTACCACTGTCGTTTGTGTAAAAAATAAAGATGACGACAATCGGGTTAAGTCGGTTCGGGTTATATCGGGTCGAGTTGGGTTTTGGTCTCGTTGTTGTCGGGTTGGGTTGTTATCAGGTCGGGTCATTTCGGGTCAAATGATGTATCGGGTTGGTAATTATCAAATCCAGTTACTTTACATTATAACTTCAATTTTAGATCCGGTTACTTTACATCATAACATCAATTTACATCCTAAAAGAATAAGTCACCTAAAAATTATCGGTTAAATTTTCTGGCAAGGGAATGGGCCTTCACTTATTGACCATTTTATAAAGAAAAATACAGAGGACACAGCAAGATAAAAATACCCATAAAAATATTATGTAGAATTAGGCCTATATATGGTTAGGGATGGCAATGGGTGGGATATGGATGGAGTGGAGCTATATCCATATTGTAGATACCCGTATCCGTCGATATTGGAATTTATAGAGAACCCGACAAACACCCGATGATGATAGGACACATGTATTCTTTAGTTGTCATTGTCATTATTTGGAGCTCGTTTTACGAGGTAGAATGGGCGTCGTCGATGAAGTATTTTATTAATTTAAATGATATTTAAGTTAATGTTTTTAGTGAGTTCATTTTATTAATTTAAATGATATTTAAATTAAAGCTTTTTTTTAAAAGTGATTTCAATTTAATTTAATTTGAATTTATTTCCCCAAGTTTATTTTATTGAAAATAAAATAAATATTGATTTGAAAAATCATTTTATGAGTATATTTGATTTGAAAAGTCATTTATTTTAATTTGTTAATTGATTTGAAAAATCGATTTTAAAAGCGAAGAACTCGTTTTTAACCGTGTGTTTTGAGCTCGATTTTAGCTCAGTTTTTAAGCCCGTTTCCTTTGCGAATTGGCACGAATCTCGAGTACATTAACCCACCTAGACCAATACCCATCAATCCATGCACGAACCCCCTCACAAGCAGCCCAAATTCTCGTCCCAAACCTCTCACAAGCAGCCCGCAACCCAATCCCGTATGCCCTGTTTTGCAGCTCAATTCGCAAGCCCAAACCCGCTCCAAACACTACCAAAACCCGTACCCACTAACCCTAACCCATACCCTAGTATCCTACCCATATTATCCTAGCTTAATCACCAAGAAAACCCCCCTCAAACCCTCACAAAAACCCATGGACAGCAGCCATACGGGATGGAGCCCGACTGCCTCCTCCTCTCTTTTAACCTATTTTAAACCCTTATAAATACCACCCCTTCACCATACATTCATTCCTCTAAGTTCTCCATACATCCAACCATCACATAGAAGCTTTAAACCTCAGAAACAAACCCTAAACATCCTCCAAAAACCCTAAACAAAACCGACACACAAACTGAAACTGTTTGTGTGTCTCCTTCGAAAACCCTTTCGTTCCTCCATCAAATCACCATAAAAATTCGAGTTTCTTGTTCCTAATTAACCATATAACATCCATCTACACATTAGATAAAGAATTACGAGCCAAATTGCCCTTGAGAGTACACGAAATCCCTCGAAAAACAGAGTGAAATAACACTCTGTTTTCGCGGTTTCTTCTTGTCTGTCCAGTTCTGTTTGTGCTCGTTTTTCGTGCCCAATAACCCAAAACGAGCAGGGGTTGCTTTAAGATCCTTGTTCTCCTCTCTTTCTAGTTTCCAAAACATCTTTTAAATCGAATTTTCGTCGTGAAACGAGGGAAATATCATCGTTTGAAAATCGCTGTCCAGAAAGTTTCCAAAACGCGTGTTTGCTTTATTCTTCGTCGACGACGGCCTCTCGAGATAAAATCTACCATCGATTACGACCCAAGACGGTGTCAACGATACATGTAGGTTGAGGGTGCATCAAATCCCCTTCTCTTTCCTCTTTTTATTTCGTTTTCTTATGCTCTTTTTATAGTTTGTTTTTTGTTTGTTTTCGTTTTTTTTTATCGATTGTTTTAATTTAACTATGAAACTAGTTAGTCCGAGTATGAGTTAAAGTACCACCATGAACACCCGCGTTGACTTGAGATGGGAAAAGAAACCGCTCCTTCTGTCGGTCGTACACCCCCGTCTCATTTACATATCCTCGTGTTCAAGGTAGGGCATAAATAAAACAATTGTCTAACTTCGTTCTTCGCTTTCGACCCCCTTTTGTTTCGGCCAAATCGACATACCCTAGGACCCGTTGTATGTTAGTTCAACCTCTGATTGTTAACCTATGACATATTTAGATGACATTTATTTAATTTAATAACCTAATTAGACACGATAGGTGGCTTCGACGTAAGTTATAAAATCAATCGACGATTCTGTAACTTAATTGAATTCATCTTCCCTTTCACTAATTTTCTCGCTAGCATGGAAGTGCGTGCTTAACACCTTTCCATTTGCACTCGTTGACGATTTAGAATTGTACCTAACCTAGTTCGTATTTACTTAATTTAATTTATAATTAATTAACCTTTAATTTGTTTTACTTGTTTCTAATATTGTAAATTTTGTTTTTATTATTTTTTAAGGTTCAAAATATGTAAATTTAATTTATTGAATTTTTCCGTAATTTATTTTGCTGATTTCGAAATTAAAATGCAATTAACTTTGTTTTCTACAAAAAACCGTGCACTGCACGGGTCTGTTCTGTATTCTGATCCGTGCACTGCACGGGTCTGCCAGTTTTGATTTCTTTTCTTCTTTTGTTTCTTTAATTGTTTACTAATCCTATTTTAATAAATATGGATTGGTGAATAATTTTAATGAGTTGGGTTCAATTTAATCAATAAGTTGTACCTAATTTATTTCAAACCTTTGTATTTGTTTAATTTAATTTAATTAGTTTAATTCTAGTCTAATTTGTTTACTAATTAATAAATCGGCTAACATCATTAATCAATCTAACTTAGTTTTAGCCTTTGTGTTTACGTTTATTTTATTTGTTAAGTCATAATAGTTTAAGTTGTTTTTTGTTAGTTTGTATTGTAATTTTGTATCATGTATATAGGTTTTATTTTAATTGAGTCAAAATAATTCCGATAGTTGTTGTAATTAGATCGAGTTGTAATTTATTTCTCGCTGTGTCGGCATGAAATGCCTGGTTTGTAATAGGTAGATCCCAACGGCTCCCCCATTCCCCCTCAAGCCTTGTTTGTTTCGTTTGAATGTTGCTAGATCAATCAACCCACATGCTAAATTACAACTTTGACAAAGTTAGTTTAGTTGCATCTAAAACGACATAGAAATTGTTGTCACATGATAGGGTTAAAACGATGTTTGCATATCATATATCGTAGTAGCTATGACCTTGTTTGAAATCCGACACTTGACTTAGTAGAGGCCGTTATTGACGGGCGGGGTTAGGTGTCCTTATGGGCTTCCTAACACGTACCCTCACCCCTTACTCAAGATCTATGGTTTGTGGATCCGTCTAAATACCATTGGATTACGAGAGTCATTCAAATCGAGTGATATAGGGTACAAGTCTTTATCTTTAATCACTCGTAGTCGATTGGCTTTATGCTTTTCGATGAAAGGTGTAAAGTTGACTTGAACGGTTCCAAGTTCCCAAAAAACTTGGTGGCGACTCTAATTTGTCTTAATTCGATTCGAAAGAACCTCGAGTCGATTATGCCGGGTGTGGATCCCTCGGACGCAGTTCCCGAGGGCCTTGTCCACGATTTGGCGACTCTGGGGGGAAAAGAGGACTAGTTACATTGTGTTTCTAGGGTCTTTTCCTCCGAGGTGAAACTTGAAAAGAAAGTGTTGGAAAGTAAAACATTACTCATAGTGCTACGATTCATGCATAAACCCTTAAGGACTTGCCCGGGCCGTCCCAGCGTTTCTTCGTGATGCGTGGGGGGCGACGTCCCACTATGCCAGGAAGCTGCACATTGCTCGCTTCCACTTCGCCTCGCGTGGTTCTTGGGAGTGGGGACGATCTTCTAGGTACTTTACCTTAAGACACCTCGCTTTATAAGACCGCAAAAGGATGGAGGGCATAGACCTTCTTATAGAAGACTTGCCGAGACTTAGAGGTGTCTAGGAGCATACATCCTTATAACATGAGAATGACAATGTGCAATATGTTTTTCCGAGTCTTTATTTTCGAAAATTCCCATGTCCTTTTTAAAACCGAACTTTTGAACAACTTATTTTCAAAATAGCATGGTTTTAAAAACGCGGAACGCTGCCCAAATAGGACTAGAAATTTCGGCCCAAATTGAGCTTTTATAGCCGGCATGCTGCCCATTTCAAATCTCATTTCCAAATCAATCTTTCGTTTTTCAAAATCAATCCAAAATGTTTCCCGAACCTCAACCAAGCATGAAATGCGTCGAGTCGTGTACAGGTCATGGCCGTGTTAGGCCGGGTTGTTTCGTTTTAAGAGTCTAGAACACGACCTTGTTGGGTCACCCAAGCTCACCTCTTGGGCTTTGAGTCATGTTGGTCGACCTTTTGGTCTAGAATAGTCCACAAAAGACGTCCAAGCTAGGCCCTTATGGACGTCTCACACGAACCCATGGGCTATGTTAGCCCAATCACGGGTTTAGTCACACCAAGTCCAGTTTAGAATCAAGTTATGACAGTTTGAGTCATGTCGTTTTGTCGAGTCTAAAATGAACCGATGTCTAAATCAAACCGTGAGTCGAACCCTTGTTTAATCAGTCTCAAGTCGAGTCTTTGTTTAAGTCAAGTTGGGGTCGTGTCCTTAAGTGTGCAGGGGCTCTTACTTTAAATATTGACTCAGTACGGGGTTTTCTTGTAGAAAGGGCCGCCAAAAACCCGACGTCAAGCAATGGAAGATGCTGTTAACAAGCTTACTGAGGCCGTGAACCTCATGATGACCCGAATGGAAGCAATCGAATCTAGGCTGAGTGAAGATTCACCTCCACCCCCTCCACCGCTGACTGATTTGGAGAAACGGTTCAAGTTCATCGAAGACCGTCTGAAGCTCTCCCAGGGGAAGAACATCCATTATGAGAATGCTAGGGCCTATGCCCCAGTTCAGGACAAATTGCCCACGAACATGGTACTCACTGACATCCCAAAGTTCAAGGGCACTGAAGATCCAGTCCACCATGTTAAGGCCTATAAAGGGTACTTAGCACTGAAGGGAGTACCTGCTGATATGCTCTCTGAAATCTTCGCCCAATCTCTGGGTGAACACCCAAAGGCTTGGTTCTACAATCTTGACCTCAAGAACTTCCCCACTTTCGAAGATATTACGGTGGAGTTCTGTAAGCACTATGCTGACAATGTTGAGATTCAAACCAACATAAGAACCTTGGAAGTCATGACACAGAAAGAGAAAGAGGGCTTTACTGAATTCCTCGCAAGATGGCGCGCTGAAAGCGTGAAATTAGCCAAGAAGCCTGATGAAGTTGAAATGGTAGATAAGTTCGTAAAGAATCTACGACCTATTTACCGCAATGCTCTGAAATACCAGAATTTTGGCTCTTTCAAAGAATTGATAAGAATCGGGATAAAGGTAGAAGATGATGTCATAAGGGCAGAGGCTGAAAGGCCGAAAGGGTACCAAGGGGCCTCATCGTCTAAGGCCAAGGCCCCAGCAACGACCCATATTGATGAAGGCATCAATCTCTTAGAAGGGCAATCGAAGAAGTCGCAGCGCCAAACACCTAGGGCATTCACCGATATCGGATGCACTTATACATACGCTCTCCAAAGGCTCATAGCCCAAGGAAAGCTGAAGCCTATTGGTCCAACTCCGGACCCTCCCGCTGATCAACAAGGTAAATGGTATAAACCAAATGCCTACTGTGCCTTTCATCAAGGGAAAGGACATGATACTGAAAGGTGCTATCGACTGAAGCACGAAATCCAAGACATGATTGAGAATGGAACACTCCCGATCCCAACTGTTAAACCCAATAACATCACTAATCCATTTGGCGATCACACTAACTTTGTTTCTGTCGAAGACAGTGTCGACTATTCCCATCTTATCCGCCCATGTCACTGGAAAGAAGTGTTTATCGGGAATATATTTGTGGATTGCTCTGAATTCTTGCCAAGCCCGAAGAATGAAATTCGAGTCGGGAGTCTTGCCCTAGAATGTACTCCTCTCATTAACGAAGTTAATAAAAGACAATTGGATTCACCAACCTTCATCATTGGCGTAGATCCTTATAGGACTACCTCGGGATGGAGGCAGACCATCAAAGGGATCAAGGACCAGAGCCGGGCATCTAAGTTGACAGCTGAACAAGAGAAAGCTCATGACCAGATTTGAAAATTATGAGTCGGGATCTGTTTTCTTATCTTAGTCGAGTCGAGTCTAGGACTTTCGTTTTTTGAATTTGAGTCGTTTGTTCCACGATGACCTAGGGTGTGTCCTAGGAATCGTTCCTTCGAGTCTGTTAAGCATTTGTCATTCCAATAAAAGTTGCAGTTTCGTTTCCAAATATCCCTTGTTTTCAATCCTCAATCATTCCGAAAGCATGATAAAATGCACAACACACTCAAAGGAATCCTTGGGGTATAAATATGTCCCGTTTCAAAATGTAAGGTACACTAGGATTTCTTGTTTGATTCTTTTACCTATTCCATGTCTGGTGGTAGAAAACCTCCATCTGAACCAATGCTTGTGACAAGCTTTTAGATGATTCTATGACAAACCCGGACTAGCTCCTTGTTTCCCCTATCGATGATGGAAGGCAAGCCTTTTCCCCAACAAAATCATCCCATCTCGAAGAGAGAAGATATCAACCCCTTCTAACAAGGAATTGTTAGTTCCTACCCAAATTAGTTGGCGAAGCCCAGTTTTCAAGGTGTATCCATTTATGACTAAGAGAATGAATAGAAGATCATTTTCAAAGAGAGAAAAAAAAGGATGAAAAAGAATGAAAAGATGAGAAAAAGAGAAAAAGAGAAAAATTGGAAAAATGAAAAAAAAAATGAAAAAAAAAGAAAAATGAAAAAAAGATGAAAGAAAAGAAAAAAAAAAAGATGTTGAAGTCATTGCAGAACGCTTTTGGTTGAATGTCGAAGTTACGGAAGCCAGAAGTCAAGTCAAGTACCCATAGTTGAAGATTCAATGGGCGAAGCCCAAAAGCTTAAGTAGTAACCTCTTTACCCTCTAAGTCCTTCCTGAGACAGTTACAAGGAGAAAGTCGGGAATTTTGAGAATCATTCCGCTTGTGTTCTTACACCCAACCTTTAGGGTCCAGACATGGAAATTTGAACCCGCATCATTTTTCCACCCATTTTCACTCAGGTTCATCATACCTGAGACACCATTTCCAACCACGTTATAAGCCATAGACCTTGGCCTTAGCACCACAAAACAAACCTTCAGAATGATGGTTAACCATTCCAACTTGTTATTACCAAGCTCCACATCCCAAAAGATCCAAGCCTTTTACACCTAACCCCAAACACGGGATTTAACGGTACTTTACAGGCTAGAATGGGATATGACATGATATCTTAGGTGAAACCTTCGAGTGTGTACACACAATCAAAATACCAAGTTTATGCACCTCGATCGAACTACGTCGGATTTGATTTCGCTCCACGCGAATACGTAGGCAGTCCTTCAGAATAAGGGATTCAATCCACTCATCAGCCAAGTTGTCATCTTGTCGGTTTTTTACGGGTCTTAACCAAGTCCAAATGAAGCCACCTTTGTTTGAGTCAGTCTTAGCACTCGATGTAGGCTAGGATGAGGATATAGGTTCGGATGAATAGTATCGAGTCTCAGAATGAGCTTTATCTAATGGTTTAGGCAAAGATGCTGAGTCACATAGATGTGGGTTTTTGTTGGGAACAGAAAATATGAAAAACCCGCTGAAAAGAAAGAAGGCGTGGAAGGAAAAATAGTAAAAGCCCGCTGAAAAGAAAGAAGGCGGTGGCAAGAAATGATGAATACTCGCTGAAAAGAAAGGAGGCGAGGAGAAGAGTGGCAGAATGTTCCCAACAAGAGTGATGTGTGATGTCCAACTGTTCTCATAAAATCAGTCTGTGTTTAGTGTCTGGGCGAAGCCAACGTTGTTGCTCTGTGAGTTTAATCCACCATGTCAATGCCAAGTGATCTTGATTCCCATGTGCCCTCGGGAGCACGCCCATGCCATACGATATCTCTGTCCCAAGTTCGACGACCTTGTGATTCCCATTTGCCATCTTTTGGCACCGGAATGGCCAATTTACATTTGTACCCATAACAAGTCAATAATTGAATTAAAACCCGTGCACACTTAGGGTTTTATTTTCTTTTTTTGTTTTACGGTAGCGGGCTACGCCCACGTTGTTTACGGGTCATACGGAGTGTCTGAGTCGTATTTCATGCTCACCCATCTAGGTTCGATTTCAAAAAATTTCAAAATTTCAAAATTCCAAAAACTTTTTGCGAATTATGGATAGATGATCCAAGTAGTGGAATCTTTTTGGGTCGATGATCCAATCCTTCGAAATTCAAAATTCAAGATTCAATTTTTGAAGGGCCGATGGCCCAACATTCCAAGAGATGTCAAATTCAAACTTCGGGTCGATGGCCCAGTTATTCAAAATTTTCAAATTCAATTTTCGGTCGATGACCCAAAGATTTCAAATGATCCAATTTCAAGATCGATGATCCAAATGTGCTTATGTGATGATTATTGCAAGTGCGTTTTTGTGTTCCAAATGTAGCAGGATATGCTTCAACTCGGGGCTCTAAAGTCTTCGACTTTAGAGCCATCACAAATCGGGGCTCTGCCGTTAGCTTCGAGACCATTTTCAAGATGAAAAGGATGACATCCACTCGAATTCAATTCAATACAAGAGTATGAAATGGAAGAATTCCGTAGCTGAAAGCAAATGATGAAAGTGGCGGCAACCTCCTTGGAAAGTCCCGTCCCATTCGGACAAGCGCCAAAGAGATGATAAATTTCGGGCAAATGTCGGAGATGATGAATTTTGGACATACGCCACAGATGATAAACTTTGGGCATGTGTCGGCGATTCCGAACTACGACGCGGGTTTGATTCCGTCAAAAACGGATACGTAGGCGCCTAAGGATAAGGCTCAACCCACCATTTATGCAATTTATGGGTCGATGACCAACGATGATATTTCGACGCAATGAAGCAAGAGTCAACCCCAACGAAGTTTCGGGTATGATCTCTTCTTATGGTCAAGGCGAGCTTATATACGCAAGTCTAATGGACTATAAACGACCAAGAATCCTCGGTCGAAAGGGACCTGGGGTATACTTTGACTTTCGCCTTGTCCAAGCCTCAGTCAAAGTGGGGGCTCTGTAGATACCCGTATCCGTCGATATTGGAATTTATAGAGAACCCGACAAACACCCGATGATGATAGGACACATGTATTCTTTAGTTGTCATTGTCATTATTTGGAGCTCGTTTTACGAGGTAGAATGGGCGTCGTCGATGAAGTATTTTATTAATTTAAATGATATTTAAGTTAATGTTTTTAGTGAGTTCATTTTATTAATTTAAATGATATTTAAATTAAAGCTTTTTTTTAAAAGTGATTTCAATTTAATTTAATTTGAATTTATTTCCCCAAGTTTATTTTATTGAAAATAAAATAAATATTGATTTGAAAAATCATTTTATGAGTATATTTGATTTGAAAAGTCATTTATTTTAATTTGTTAATTGATTTGAAAAATCGATTTTAAAAGCGAAGAACTCGTTTTTAACCGTGTGTTTTGAGCTCGATTTTAGCTCAGTTTTTAAGCCCGTTTCCTTTGCGAATTGGCACGAATCTCGAGTACATTAACCCACCTAGACCAATACCCATCAATCCATGCACGAACCCCCTCACAAGCAGCCCAAATTCTCGTCCCAAACCTCTCACAAGCAGCCCGCAACCCAATCCCGTATGCCCTGTTTTGCAGCTCAATTCGCAAGCCCAAACCCGCTCCAAACACTACCAAAACCCGTACCCACTAACCCTAACCCATACCCTAGTATCCTACCCATATTATCCTAGCTTAATCACCAAGAAAACCCCCCTCAAACCCTCACAAAAACCCATGGACAGCAGCCATACGGGATGGAGCCCGACTGCCTCCTCCTCTCTTTTAACCTATTTTAAACCCTTATAAATACCACCCCTTCACCATACATTCATTCCTCTAAGTTCTCCATACATCCAACCATCACATAGAAGCTTTAAACCTCAGAAACAAACCCTAAACATCCTCCAAAAACCCTAAACAAAACCGACACACAAACTGAAACTGTTTGTGTGTCTCCTTCGAAAACCCTTTCGTTCCTCCATCAAATCACCATAAAAATTCGAGTTTCTTGTTCCTAATTAACCATATAACATCCATCTACACATTAGATAAAGAATTACGAGCCAAATTGCCCTTGAGAGTACACGAAATCCCTCGAAAAACAGTGAAATAACACTGCTTTTTTCGCGGTTTTCTTCTTCTGTCCGTTTCTGTTTGTGCTCGTTTTTCGTGCCCAATAACCCAAAACGAGCAGGGGTTGCTTTAAGATCCTTGTTCTCCTCTCTTTCTAGTTTCCAAAACATCTTTTAAATCGAATTTTCGTCGTGAAACGAGGGAAATATCATCGTTTGAAAATCGCTGTCCAGAAAGTTTCCAAAACGCGTGTTTGCTTTATTCTTCGTCGACGACGGCCTCTCGAGATAAAATCTACCATCGATTACGACCCAAGACGGTGTCAACGATACATGTAGGTTGAGGGTGCATCAAATCCCCTTCTCTTTCCTCTTTTTATTTCGTTTTCTTATGCTCTTTTTATAGTTTGTTTTTTGTTTGTTTTCGTTTTGTTTATCGATTGTTTTAATTTAACTATGAAACTAGTTAGTCCGAGTATGAGTTAAAGTACCACCATGAACACCCGCGTTGACTTGAGATGGGAAAAGAAACCGCTCCTTCTGTCGGTCGTACACCCCCGTCTCATTTACATATCCTCGTGTTCAAGGTAGGGCATAAATAAAACAATTGTCTAACTTCGTTCTTCGCTTTCGACCCCCTTTTGTTTCGGCCAAATCGACATACCCTAGGACCCGTTGTATGTTAGTTCAACCTCTGATTGTTAACCTATGACATATTTAGATGACATTTATTTAATTTAATAACCTAATTAGACACGATAGGTGGCTTCGACGTAAGTTATAAAATCAATCGACGATTCTGTAACTTAATTGAATTCATCTTCCCTTTCACTAATTTTCTCGCTAGCATGGAAGTGCGTGCTTAACACCTTTCCATTTGCACTCGTTGACGATTTAGAATTGTACCTAACCTAGTTCGTATTTACTTAATTTAATTTATAATTAATTAACCTTTAATTTGTTTTACTTGTTTCTAATATTGTAAATTTTGTTTTTATTATTTTTTAAGGTTCAAAATATGTAAATTTAATTTAGTGAATTTTTCCGTAATTTATTTTGCTGATTTCGAAATTAAAATGCAATTAACTTTGTTTTCTACAAAAAACCGTGCACTGCACGGGTCTGTTCTGTATTCTGATCCGTGCACTGCACGGGTCTGCCAGTTTTGATTTCTTTTCTTCTTTTGTTTCTTTAATTGTTTACTAATCCTATTTTAATAAATATGGATTGGTGAATAATTTTAATGAGTTGGGTTCAATTTAATCAATAAGTTGTACCTAATTTATTTCAAACCTTTGTATTTGTTTAATTTAATTTAATTAGTTTAATTCTAGTCTAATTTGTTTACTAATTAATAAATCGGCTAACATCATTAATCAATCTAACTTAGTTTTAGCCTTTGTGTTTACGTTTATTTTATTTGTTAAGTCATAATAGTTTAAGTTGTTTTTTGTTAGTTTGTATTGTAATTTTGTATCATGTATATAGGTTTTATTTTAATTGAGTCAAAATAATTCCGATAGTTGTTGTAATTAGATCGAGTTGTAATTTATTTCTCATTGTGTCGGCATGAAATGCCTGGTTTGTAATAGGTAGATCCCAACGGCTCCCCCATTCCCCCTCAAGCCTTGTTTGTTTCGTTTGAATGTTGCTAGATCAATCAACCCACATGCTAAATTACAACTTTGACAAAGTTAGTTTAGTTGCATCTAAAACGACATAGAAATTGTTGTCACATGATAGGGTTAAAACGATGTTTGCATATCATATATCGTAGTAGCTATGACCTTGTTTGAAATCCGACACTTGACTTAGTAGAGGCCGTTATTGACGGGCGGGGTTAGGTGTCCTTATGGGCTTCCTAACACGTACCCTCACCCCTTACTCAAGATCTATGGTTTGTGGATCCGTCTAAATACCATTGGATTACGAGAGTCATTCAAATCGAGTGATATAGGGTACAAGTCTTTATCTTTAATCACTCGTAGTCGATTGGCTTTATGCTTTTCGATGAAAGGTGTAAAGTTGACTTGAACGGTTCCAAGTTCCCAAAAAACTTGGTGGCGACTCTAATTTGTCTTAATTCGATTCGAAAGAACCTCGAGTCGATTATGCCGGGTGTGGATCCCTCGGACGCAGTTCCCGAGGGCCTTGTCCACACATATCCATATCCATTTAATTTATGGTCATCCATATCCCACCCTCATCCATTAAATATTTTTTCATCCATCCATATCTATATCCATCGGGTAAAGCGGGTACGAGTTGGATATTTCCACCGCTTATAAAATTTAAAGATAATATATCGTAAAAAAATTGTGGCGATAAAATTAAAAGACATATATAATTCAAGTAACAATATGTGTTAGCAAATAGCAACCCAGCATATATCCAACAACAAAATGTCTTTGTAAAGCAAGTGACCATACAAATACGTCACGCCAACTACAAGGAAACCACCAACGCATTATATTATTGATTAAACTAACAAAAGTAAGTTACTTTGATTAGTGAAAAAAATAATATCCACATAAACACAAGTTTTACTTTTCCAATAAAAATATGATATTAAAATTAAGTAAAATTTCTGATAAAAAAAATATACTTTTGAAGGGAAATCATTAATGATCTAAATAATTATTAACTTAATAAAAAATTAATTATAAATATTAATTTCGGATATCCACAGGGTGGTTAAGCGGGTGAGAGACGATAATCCATATCCCACCCTAAATTCACCCATATCCATATCCTACCCTAAATTCGAAAAAAATTCGTCATCCATATCCCACCCATTTAATTTCGGGTGGATGGATATCCATAGGGTAAGGGTGGGACTGCCATCCCTATATATGGTTATATCATCATTAGGATCGTCTAATACTAAAATGTGCGAGACAATTTGCATTATGACTTACTAAATGACAAAATTGGTTTAGAGAGGTACAAATTTGCATTATGAGCTCGTAGGGTTATTAGGACATTCAGGGAGTTAAAACTGCAAGATTAGACAGTTTGAAAATGTCCTAAAACTGAGACCCTCAAACGAAATCTCGACTTTCGGAAGGCATAAATCAACATACGTGCATCTGATGGTCATACTCCATTTACAATAGATTCCTCATTTATCATTATTAAGACATTCATGGAGTTAAAACTGCAAGATTAGACAGCTTGAAAGTTTCCTAAAACCGAGACCCTCAAACGAAATCTCGACTTTCGTACGGCATAAACCAACATACATGCGACTAATGGTCATACTCCATTTACAAAAGTTTCCTCATTTATCATTATTAAGACATTCATGGAGTTAAAACTACAATATTAGACAGTTTGAAAATTTCCTAAAATCGAGACCCATAAACGAAATCTCGACTTTCGGAAGGTATAAATCAACATACGTGCATCTGATTGGCATACTCCATTTACAAAAGTTTCCTCATTTATCATTATTAAGACGTTCATGGAGTTAAAACTACAAGATTAGACAATTTGAAAATTTCCTAAAACCGAGACCCTCAAACGAAATCTCGACTTTCGGAAGGCATAAATCAACATACGTGCATTTGATCGTCATACTCCATTTATAAAAGTTTTCTCATTTATCATTATTAAGTCATTCATGGAGTTAAAACTGCAAGACTAGATAGTTTGAAAATTTCCTAAAACCGAGACCCTTAAACGAAATCTCGACTTTAGGAAGGCATAAATCAACATACGTAGATCTGATGGTCATACTCCATTTACAAAAGTTTCCTCATTTATCATTATTAAGACATTCATAGAGCTAAAACTGCAAGATTAGACCGTTTGAAAATTTCCTAAAATCGAGACCCTCAAATGAAATCTCGACTTTCGGAAGGCATAAATCAATATACGTACATCTGATAGTCATACTCCATTTACAATAGTTTCCTCATTTATCATTATTAAGACATTCATGGTGTTAAAACTGCAAGATTAGACAGTTTGAGAATTTCCTAAAACTGAGGCCCTCAAACGAAATATCGACTTTCGTAAGACATAAATCAACATACGTGCATCTGATGGTCATACTCCATTTACAAAAGTTTCTCATTTATCATTATTAAGAGATTCATGGAGTTAAAACTGCAAGATTAGACAGTTTGAAAATTTCCTAAAACCGAGACCCTCAAACGAAATCTCGACTTTCGGAAGGCAAAAATCAACATACGGAAATCTGATGGTTATACTCCATTTACAAAAGTGTCCTCATTTATCAATATTAAGACATTCATGGAGTTAAACATGCAAGATTAGACAGTTTGAAAATTTCCTAAAACCGAGACCCTCAAACGAAATCTCGACTTTCGTAAGGCATAAATCAACATACATGTGTCTGATGGTCATACTCCATTTACAAAAGTTTCCTCATTTATCATTATTAAGACATTCATGGAGTTAAAACTGCAAGATTAGACAGTTTGAAAATTTCCTAAATGGAGGCCATCAAAAGAAATCTCGACTTTCGGAAGGCATAAATCAACATACGTGCATCTGATGGTCATACTCCATTTACAAAAAATTTCTCATTTATCATTATAAAGAAATTCACGGAGTTAAAACTGCAAGATTGGGCAGTTTGAAAATTTCCTAAAACCGAGGTCCTCAAACGAAATCTCGACTTTAGGAAGGCATAAATCAACATACGTAAATCTGATGGTCATACTCCGTTTACAAAAGTTTCCTCATTTATCATTATTAAGATATTCATGGAGTTAAAACTCCAAAATTAGACAATATGAAAATTTCCTAAAACCGAGGCTCTCAAATGAAATCTCGACTTTCGGAAGGCATAAATCAACATACGTGCATCTGATTGTCATACTCCATTTACAAAGGTTTCCTCATTTATCATTATTAAGACATTCATGGAGTTAAAACTGCAAGATTAGACAGTTTGAAAATTTCCTAAAATCGAGACTCCCAAACGAAATCTCGACTTCCAGAAGGCATAAATCAACATACGTGCGTCTGATGGTCATACTCCATTTACAAAAGTTTCCTCATTTATCATTATTAAGACATTCATGGAGTTAAAGCTACAAGATTAGACAGTTTGACAATTTCCTAAAACCGAGACCCATAAACGAAATCTCGACTTTCGGAAGGCATAAATCAACATACGTAAATCTGATGGTCATACTCCATTTACTATAGTTTCCTCATTTATCATTATTAAGATATTCATGGTGTTAAAACTGCAAGATTAGACAGTTTGAAAATTTACTAAAACCGAGACTCTCAAACGAAATCTCGACTTTCGGAAGGCATAAATTAACATACGTGCGTCTGATGGTCATAATCCATTTACAAAAGTTTCTCATTTATCATTATTAAGAGATTCATGGAGTTAAAACTGCAAGATTAGACAGTTTGAAAATTTACTAAAACCGAGACTCTCAAACGAAATCTCGACTTTCGGAAGGCATAAATTAACATACGTGCGTCTGATGGTCATAATCCATTTACAATAGTTTCCTCATTTATCAGTATTTAGACATTTATGGAGTTCAAACTGCAAGATTAGACAGTTTGAAAATTTCCTATAACCGAGACCCATAAACGAAATCTCGACTTTCGGAAGAAATAAATCAACATACGTGCATCTGATGGTCCTACTCCATTTACAATAATTTCCTCAATTATCATTAATAAGTCATTCATGGAGTTAAAACTGCAGGATTAGACAGTTCCAAAATTTCCTAAAACCTAGATCCATAAACGAAATCTCGATTTTCGGAAGGCATAAATCAACATACGTGCGTCTAATGGTCATACTCCGCTCACAAAATTTTCCTCATTTATCATTATTAAGACATTCATGGAGTTAAAACTGCAAGATTATGCAGTTTGAAAGTTTCTTAAAGCCGAGACCCTCAAACGAAATCTCGACTTTCGGAAGACATAAATCAACATACGTGCGTCTAATGGTCATACTCCATTTACAAAAGTTTCCTCATTTATTATTATTAAGACATTCATGGAGTTAAAATAACAAGATTAGATAGTTTGAAAATTTCCTAAAAGCGAGACTCCCAAACGAAATCTCGACTTCCGGAAGGCATAAATCAACATACGTGCGGCTGATGGTCATACTCCATTTACAAAAGTTTCCTCATTTATTATTATTAAGACATTCATGGAGTTAAAACTACAAGATTAGACAGTTTGACAATTTTCTAAAACCGAGACCCATAAACGAAATCTCGACTTTCGGAAGGCATAAATCAACATACGTGCATCTGATGGTCATACTCCATTTACTATAGTTTCCTCATTTATCATTATTAATACATTCATAGAGATAAAACTGCAAGATTAGACAGTTTGAAAATTTCCTAAAATCGAGACTCCCAAACGAAATCTCGACTTCCGGAAGGCATAAATCAACATACGTGCGTCTGATGGTCATACTCCATTTACAAAAGTTTCCTCATTTATTATTATTAAGACATTCATGGAGTTAAAACTACAAGATTAGACAGTTTGACAATTTTCTAAAACCGAGACCCACAATCGAAATCTCGACTTTCGTAAGGCATAAACCAATATACATGCGACTAATGGTCATACTCCATTTACAAAAGTTTCTTCATTTATCATTATTAAGACTTTCATGGAGTTAAAACTACAATATTAGACAGTTTGAAAATTTCCTAAAATCGAGACCCATAAACGAAATCTCGACTTTCGGAAGGTATAAATCAACATACGTGCATCTGATTGGCATACTCCATTTACAAAAGTTTCCTCATTTATCATTATTAAGACGTTCATGGAGTTAAAACTACAAGATTAGACAATTTGAAAATTTCCTAAAACCGAGACCCTTAAACGAAATCTCGACTTTAGGAAGGCACAAATCAACATACGTAGATCTGATGGCCATACTCCCTTTAGAAAAGTTTCCTCATTTATCATTATTAAGACATTCATAGAGCTAAAACTGCAAGATTAGACAGTTTGAAAATTTCCTAAAATCGAGACCCTCAAATGAAATCTCGACTTTCGGAAGTCATAAATCAATATACGTACATCTGATAGTCATACTCCATTTACAATAGTTTCCTCATTTATCATTATTAAGACATTCATGGTGTTAAAACTGCAAGATTAGACAGTTTGAAAATTTCCTAAACTGAGGCCCTCAAACGAAATATCGACTTTCGTAAGGCATAAATCAACATAAGTGCATCTGATAGTCATACTCCATTTACAAAAGTTTCTCATTTATCATTATTAAGAGATTCAAGGAGTTAAAACTGCAAGATTAGACAGTTTGAAAATTTCCTAAAACCGAGACCCTGAAACGAAATCTCGACTTTCGGAAGGCAAAAATCAACATACGGAAATCTGATGGTTATACTCCATTTACAAAAGTGTCCTCATTTATCAATATTAAGACATTCATGGAGTTAAACATGCAAGATTAGACAGTTTGAAAATTTCCTAAAACCGAGACCCTCAAACGAAATCTCGACTTTCGTAAGGCATAAATCAACATACGTGTGTCTGATGGTCATACTCCATTTACAAAAGTTTCCTCATTTATCATTATTAAGACATTCATGGAGTTAAAACTACAAGATTAGACAGTTTGAAAATTTCCTAAATGGAGGCCATCAAAAGAAATCTCGACTTTCGGAAGGCATAAATCAACATACGTGCATCTGATGGTCATACTCCATTTACAAAAATTTTCTCAATTGTCATTATAAAGAAATTCATGGAGTTAAAAATGCAAGATTGGGCAGTTTGAAAATTTCCTAAAACCGAGGTCCTCAAACGAAATCTCGACTTTAGGAAGGCATAAATCAACATACGTAAATCTGATGGTCATACTCCGTTTACAAAAGTTTCCTCATTTATCATTATTAAGATATTCATGGAGTTAAAACTCCAAAATTAGACAATTTGAAAATTTCCTAAAACCGAGGCCCCAAACGAAATCTCGACTTTCGGAAGGCATAAATCAACATACGTGCATCTGATTGTCATACTCCATTTACAAAGGTTTCCTCATTTATCATTATTAAGACATTCATGGAGTTAAAACTGCAAAATTAGACAGTTTGAAAACTTCCTAAAATCGAGACCCCCAAACGAAATCTCGACTTTCGGAAGGCATAAATCAATATACGTGCATCTGATGGTCATACTCCATTTACAAAAGTTTCCTCATTTATCATTATTAAGACATTCATGGAGTTAAAACTGCAAGATTAGACAGTTTGAAAATTTCCTAAAATCGAGACTCCCAAACGAAATCTCGACTTCCAGAAGGCATAAATCAACATACGTGCGTCTGATGGTCATACTCCATTTACAAAAGTTTTCTCATTTATCATTATTAAGACATTCATGGAGTTAAAGCTACAAGATTAGACAGTTTGACAATTTCCTAAAACCGAGACCCATAAACGAAATCTCGACTTTCGGAAGGCATAAATCAACATACGTAAATCTGATGGTCATACTTCATTTACTATAGTTTCCTCATTTATCATTATTAAGACATTCATGGAGTTAAAACTGCAAGATTAGACAGTTTGAAAATTTACTAAAACCGAGACTCTCAAACGAAATCTCGACTTTCAGAAGGCATAAATTAACATACGTGCGTCTGATGGTCATAATCCATTTACAATAGTTTCCTCATTTATCAGTATTAAGACATTTATGGAGTTCAAACTGCAAGATTAGACAGTTTGAAAATTTCCTATAACCGAGACCCATAAACGAAATCTCGACTTTCGGAAGAAATAAATCAACATACGTGCATCTGATGGTCCTACTCCATTTACAATAATTTCCTCAATTATCATTAATAAGTCATTCATGGAGTTAAAACTGCAGGATTAGACAGTTCCAAAATTTCCTAAAACCTAGATCCATAAACGAAATCTCGATTTTCGGAAGGCATAAATCAACATACGTGCGTCTAATGGTCATACTCCACTCACAAAATTTTCCTCATTTATCATTATTAAGACATTCATGGAGTTAAAACTGCAAGATTATGCAGTTTGAAAGTTTCTTAAAGCCGAGACCCTCAAACGAAATCTCGACTTTCGGAAGACATAAATCAACATACGTGCGTCTAATGGTCATACTCCATTTAAAAAAGTTTCCTCATTTATTATTATTAAGACATTCATGGAGTTAAAATAACAAGATTAGATAGTTTGAAAATTTTCTAAAAGCGAGACTCCCAAACGAAATCTCGACTTCCGGAAGGCATAAATCAACATACGTGCGGCTGATGGTCATACTCCATTTACAAAAGTTTCCTCATTTATTATTATTAAGACATTCATGGAGTTAAAACTACAAGATTAGACAGTTTGACAATTTTCTAAAACCGAGACCCACAATCGAAATCTCGACTTTCGTAAGGCATAAACCAATATACATGCGACTAATGGTCATACTCCATTTACAAAAGTTTCCTCATTTATCATTATTAAGACTTTCATGGAGTTAAAACTACAATATTAGACAGTTTGAAAATTTCCTAAAATCGAGACCCATAAACGAAATCTCGACTTTCGGAAGGTATAAATCAACATACGTGCATCTGATTGGCATACTCCATTTACAAAAGTTTCCTCATTTATCATTATTAAGACGTTCATGGAGTTAAAACTACAAGATTAGACAATTTGAAAATTTCCTAAAACCGAGACCCTTAAACGAAATCTCGACTTTAGGAAGGCACAAATCAACATACGTAGATCTGATGGCCATACTCCCTTTAGAAAAGTTTCCTCATTTATCATTATTAAGACATTCATAGAGCTAAAACTGCAAGATTAGACAGTTTGAAAATTTTCTTAAATCGAGACCCTCAAATGAAATCTCGACTTTCGGAAGGCATAAATCAATATACGTACATCTGATAGTCATACTCCATTTACAATAGTTTCCTCATTTATCATTATTAAGACATTCATGGTGTTAAAACTGCAAGATTAGACAGTTTGAAAATTTCCTAAACTGAGGCCCTCAAACGAAATATCGACTTTCGTAAGGCATAAATCAACATACGTGCATCTGATGGTCATACTCCATTTACAAAAGTTTCTCATTGATCATTATTAAGAGATTCAAGGAGTTAAAACTGCAAGATTAGACAGTTTGAAAATTTCCTAAAACCGAGACCCTGAAACGAAATCTCGACTTTCGGAAGGCAAAAATCAACATACGGAAATCTGATGGTTATACTCCATTTACAAAAGTGTCCTCATTTATCAATATTAAGACATTCATGGAGTTAAACATGCAAGATTAGACAGTTTGAAAATTTCCTAAAACCGAGACCCTCAAACGAAATCTCGACTTTCGTAAGGCATAAATCAACATACGTGTGTCTGATGGTCATACTCCATTTACAAAAGTTTCCTCATTTATCATTATTAAGACATTCATGGAGTTAAAACTACAAGATTAGACAGTTTGAAAATTTCCTAAATGGAGGCCATCAAAAGAAATCTCGACTTTCGGAAGGCATAAATCAACATACGTGCATCTGATGGTCATACTCCATTTACCAAAATTTTCTCAATTGTCATTATAAAGAAATTCATGGAGTTAAAAATGCAAGATTGGGCAGTTTGAAAATTTCCTAAAACCGAGGTCCTCAAACGAAATCTCGACTTTAGGAAGGCATAAATCAACATACGTAAATCTGATGGTCATACTCCGTTTACAAAAGTTTCCTCATTTATCATTATTAAGATATTCATGGAGTTAAAACTCCAAAATTAGACAATTTGAAAATTTCCTAAAACCGAGGCCCCAAACGAAATCTCGACTTTCGGAAGGCATAAATCAACATACGTGCATCTGATTGTCATACTCCATTTACAAAGGTTTCCTCATTTATCATTATTAAGACATTCATGGAGTTAAAACTGCAAAATTAGACAGTTTGAAAACTTCCTAAAATCGAGACCCCCAAACGAAATCTCGACTTTCGGAAGGCATAAATCAATATACGTGCATCTGATGGTCATACTCCATTTACAAAAGTTTCCTCATTTATCATTATTAAGACATTCATGGAGTTAAAACTGCAAGATTAGACAGTTTGAAAATTTCCTAAAATCGAGACTCCCAAACGAAATCTCGACTTCCAGAAGGCATAAATCAACATACGTGCGTCTGATGGTCATACTCCATTTACAAAAGTTTTCTCATTTATCATTATTAAGACATTCATGGAGTTAAAGCTACAAGATTAGACAGTTTGACAATTTCCTAAAACCGAGACCCATAAACGAAATCTCGACTTTCGGAAGGCATAAATCAACATACGTAAATCTGATGGTCATACTTCATTTACTATAGTTTCCTCATTTATCATTATTAAGACATTCATGGAGTTAAAACTGCAAGATTAGACAGTTTGAAAATTTACTAAAACCGAGACTCTCAAACGAAATCTCGACTTTCAGAAGGCATAAATTAACATACGTGCGTCTGATGGTCATAATCCATTTACAATAGTTTCCTCATTTATCAGTATTAAGACATTTATGGAGTTCAAACTGCAAGATTAGACAGTTTGAAAATTTCCTATAACCGAGACCCATAAACGAAATCTCGACTTTCGGAAGAAATAAATCAACATACGTGCATCTGATGGTCCTACTCCATTTACAATAATTTCCTCAATTATCATTAATAAGTCATTCATGGAGTTAAAACTGCAGGATTATACAGTTCCAAAATTTCCTAAAACCTAGATCCATAAACGAAATCTCGATTTTCGGAAGGCATAAATCAACATACGTGCGTCTAATGGTCATACTCCACTCACAAAATTTTCCTCATTTATCATTATTAAGACATTCATGGAGTTAAAACTGCAAGATTATGCAGTTTGAAAGTTTCTTAAAGCCGAGACCCTCAAACGAAATCTCGACTTTCGGAAGACATAAATCAACATACGTGCGTCTAATGGTCATACTCCATTTAAAAAAGTTTCCTCATTTATTATTATTAAGACATTCATGGAGTTAAAATAACAAGATTAGATAGTTTGAAAATTTTCTAAAAGCGAGACTCCCAAACGAAATCTCGACTTCCGGAAGGCATAAATCAACATACGTGCGGCTGATGGTCATACTCCATTTACAAAAGTTTCCTCATTTATTATTATTAAGACATTCATGGAGTTAAAACTACAAGATTAGACAGTTTGACAATTTTCTAAAACCGAGACCCACAATCGAAATCTCGACTTTCGTAAGGCATAAACCAATATACATGCGACTAATGGTCATACTCCATTTACAAAAGTTTCCTCATTTATCATTATTAAGACTTTCATGGAGTTAAAACTACAATATTAGACAGTTTGAAAATTTCCTAAAATCGAGACCCATAAACGAAATCTCGACTTTCGGAAGGTATAAATCAACATACGTGCATCTGATTGGCATACTCCATTTACAAAAGTTTCCTCATTTATCATTATTAAGACGTTCATGCAGTTAAAACTACAAGATTAGACAATTTGAAAATTTCCTAAAACCGAGACCCTTAAACGAAATCTCGACTTTAGGAAGGCACAAATCAACATACGTAGATCTGATGGCCATACTCCCTTTAGAAAAGTTTCCTCATTTATCATTATTAAGACATTCATAGAGCTAAAACTGCAAGATTAGACAGTTTGAAAATTTTCTTAAATCGAGACCCTCAAATGAAATCTCGACTTTCGGAAGGCATAAATCAATATACGTACATCTGATAGTCATACTCCATTTACAATAGTTTCCTCATTTATCATTATTAAGACATTCATGGTGTTAAAACTGCAAGATTAGACAGTTTGAAAATTTCCTAAACTGAGGCCCTCAAACGAAATATCGACTTTCGTAAGGCATAAATCAACATACGTGCATCTGATGGTCATACTCCATTTACAAAAGTTTCTCATTTATCATTATTAAGAGATTCAAGGAGTTAAAACTGCAAGATTAGACAGTTTGAAAATTTCCTAAAACCGAGACCCTGAAACGAAATCTCGACTTTCGGAAGGCAAAAATCAACATACGGAAATCTGATGGTTATACTCCATTTACAAAAGTGTCCTCATTTATCAATATTAAGACATTCATGGAGTTAAACATGCAAGATTAGACAGTTTGAAAATTTCCTAAAACCGAGACCCTCAAACGAAATCTCGACTTTCGTAAGGCATAAATCAACATACGTGTGTCTGATGGTCATACTCCATTTACAAAAGTTTCCTCATTTATCATTATTAAGACATTCATGGAGTTAAAACTACAAGATTAGACAGTTTGAAAATTTCCTAAATGGAGGCCATCAAAAGAAATCTCGACTTTCGGAAGGCATAAATCAACATACGTGCATCTGATGGTCATACTCCATTTACAAAATTTTTCTCAATTGTCATTATAAAGAAATTCATGGAGTTAAAAATGCAAGATTGGGCAGTTTGAAAATTTCCTAAAACCGAGGTCCTCAAACGAAATCTCGACTTTAGGAAGGCATAAATCAACATACGTAAATCTGATGGTCATACTCCGTTTACAAAATTTTCCTCATTTATCATTATTAAGATATTCATGGAGTTAAAACTCTAAAATTAGACAATTTGAAAATTTCCTAAAACCGAGGCCCCAAACGAAATCTCGACTTTCGGAAGGCATAAATCAACATACGTGCATCTGATTGTCATACTCCATTTACAAAGGTTTCCTAGTTTATCATTATTAAGACATTCATGGAGTTAAAACTGCAAAATTAGACAGTTTGAAAACTTCCTAAAATCGAGACCCCCAAACGAAATCTCGACTTTCGGAAGGCATAAATCAATATACGTGCATCTGATGGTCATACTCCATTTACAAAAGTTTCCTCATTTATCATTATTAAGACATTCATGGAGTTAAAACTGCAAGATTAGACAGTTTGAAAATTTCCTAAAATCGAGACTCCCAAACGAAATCTCGACTTCCAGAAGGCATAAATCAACATACGTGCGTCTGATGGTCATACTCCATTTACAAAAGTTTTCTCATTTATCATTATTAAGACATTCATGGAGTTAAAGCTACAAGATTAGACAGTTTGACAATTTCCTAAAACCGAGACTCATAAACGAAATCTCGACTTTCGGAAGGCATAAATCAACATACGTAAATCTGATGGTCATACTTCATTTACTATAGTTTCCTCATTTATCATTATTAAGACATTCATGGAGTTAAAACTGCAAGATTAGACAGTTTGAAAATTTACTAAAACCGAGACTCTCAAACGAAATCTCGACTTTCGGAAGGAATAAATCAACATACGTGCATCTGATGGTCCTACCCCATTTACAATAATTTCCTCAATTATCATTAATAAGTCATTCATGGAGTTAAAACTGCAGGATTAGACAGTTTGAAAATTTCCTAAAACCTAGACCCAAAAACGAAATCTCGATTTTCGGAAGGCATAAATCAACATACGTGCGTCTAATGGTCATACTCCACTCACAAAATTTTCCTCATTTATCATTATTAAGACATTCATGGAGTTAAAACTGCAAGATTAGACAGTTTGAAAATTTCCTAAAATCGAGACTCCCAAACGAAATCTCGACTTCCGGAAGGCATAAATCAACATACGTGCGTCTGATGGTCATACTCCATTTACAAAAGTTTCCTCATTTATTATTATTAAGACATTCATGGAGTTAAAACTACAAGATTAGACAGTTTGACAATTTTCTAAAACCGAGACCCACAAACGAAATCTCGACTTTCGTAAGGCATAAACCAATATACATGCGACTAATGGTCATACTCCATTTACAAAAGTTTCCTCATTAATCATTATTAAGACATTCATGGAGTTAAAACTACAATATTAGACAGTTTGAAAATTTCCTAAAACCGAGACCCTCAAACGAAATCTCGACTTTCGGAAGGCAAAAATCAACATACGGAAATCTGATGGTTATACTCCATTTACAAAAGTGTCCTCATTTGTCAATATTAAGACATTCATGGAGTTAAACATGCAAGATTAGATAGTTTGAAAATTTTCTAAAACCGAGACCCTCAAACGAAATCTCGACTTTCGTAAGGCATAAATCAACATACGGAAATCTGATGGTTATACTCCATTTACAAAAGTGTCCTCATTTGTCAATATTAAGACATTCATGGAGTTAAACATGCAAGATTAGATAGTTTGAAAATTTTCTAAAACCGAGACCCTCAAACGAAATCTCGACTTTCGTAAGGCATAAATCAACATACGTGTATCTGATGGTCATACTCCATTTACAAAAGTTTCCTCATTTATCTTTATTAAGACATTCAGGGAGTTAAAACTGCAAGATTAGACAGTTTGAAAATTTCCTTAATGGAGGCCATCAAAAGAAATCTCGACTTTCGGAAGGCATAAATCAAAATACGTGCATCTGATGGTCATACTCCATTTACAAAAAATTTCTCATTTATCAATATTAAGAAATTCATGGAGTTAAAACTGCAAGATTAGGCAGTTTGAAAATTTCCTAAAACCGAGGTCCTCAAACGAAATCTCGACTTTAGGAAGGAATAAATCAACATACGTAAATCTGATGGTCATACTCCATTTACAAAAGTTTCCTCATTTATCATTATAAAGATATTCATGGAGTTAAAACTCCAAAATTAGACAATTTGAAAATTTCCTAAAACCGAGACCCTCAAACGAAATCTCGACTTTCGGAAGACATAAATCAACATACGTGCATCTGATTGTCATACTCCATTTAAAAAGGTTTCCTCATTTATCATTATTAAGACATTCATGGAGTTAAAACTGCAAAATTAGACAGTTTGAAAATTTCCTAAAATCGAGACCCCAAAACGAAATCTCGACTTTCGGAAGGCATAAATCAATATACGTGCATCTGATGGTCATACTCCATTTACAAAAATTTACTCATTTATCATTATTAAGACATTCATGGAGTTAAAACTGCAAGATTAGACAGTTTGAAAATTTCCCAAAACCGAGGACCTAAAACCAAATCTCGTCTTTCGGAAGGCATAAATCATCATACGTGCGTCTGATGGTCATACTCCATTTATTAAAGTTTCTTCATTTATCATTATTAAGACATTCGTGGAGTTAAAACTGTAATATTAGACAGTTTGAAATTTTCCAAAAACCGAGACCCTCAAACGAAATCTCGAGTTTCGGAAGACATAAATCAACATACGTGCGTCTGATGGTCATACTCCATTTATTCAAGTCTCTTAATTTATCATTATTAAGACATTCATGGAGTTAAAACTGCAATATTAGACAGTTTGAAAATTTCCCAAAACCGAGGCCCTAAATCGAAAACTCGACTTTCGGAAGGCATAAATCAATATACGTGCGTCTGATGATCATACTCCATTTATTAAAGTTTCTTAATTTATCATTATTAAGACATTCATGGAGATAAAACTGCAATATTAGACAGTTTGAAAATTTCCTAAAACCGAGACCCTCAAACGAAATCTCGACTTTCGGAAGGCATAAATCAACATACGTGCGTCTGATGGTCATACCCCATTTATTAAAGTTTCTTCATTTATCATTATTAAGACATTCGTGGAGTTAAAACTGCAATATTAGACAGTTTGAAATTTTCCAAAACCGAGACCCTCAAACGAAATCTCGAGTTTCGGAAGGCATAAATCATCATACGTGCGTCTGATGGTCATACTCCATTTATTAAAATTTCTTCATTTATCATTATTAAGACACTCATGGAGTTAACACTGCAATTTTAGACAGTTTGAAATTTTTCAAAAACCGAGGCCCTAAAACGAAATCTTGACTTTCGGAAGACATAAATCAACATACGTGCGTCTGCTGGTCATACTCCATTTATTAAAGTTTCTTCATTTATCATTATTAAGACATTCATGGAGTTAAAACTGCAATATTAGACAGTTTGAAAATTTCCCAAAACCGAGGCCCTAAAACGAAATCTCGACTTTCGGAAGGCATAAATCAACATACGTGCGTCTGCTGGTCATACTCCATTTATTAGAGTTTTTTCATTTATCATTATTAAGACATTCATGGAGTTAAAACTGCAATATTAGACAGTTTGAAAATTTCCCAAAACCGAGGCCCTAAAACGAAATCTCGACTTTCGGAAGGCATAAATCAACATACGTGCGTCTGCTGGTCATACTCCATTTATTAGAGTTTTTTCATTTATCATTATTAAGAAATTCATGGAGTTAAAACTGCAAGATTAGGCAGTTTGAAAATTTCCTAAAACCGAGGTCCTCAAACGAAATCTCGACTTTAGGAAGGAATAAATCAACATACGTAAATCTGATGGTCATACTCCATTTACAAAAGTTTCCTCATTTATCATTATAAAGATATTCATGGAGTTAAAACTCCAAAATTAGACAATTTGAAAATTTCCTAAAACCGAGACCCTCAAACGAAATCTCGACTTTCGGAAGACATAAATCAACATACGTGCATCTGATTGTCATACTCCATTTAAAAAGGTTTCCTCATTTATCATTATTAAGACATTCATGGAGTTAAAACTGCAAAATTAGACAGTTTGAAAATTTCCTAAAATCGAGACCCCAAAACGAAATCTCGACTTTCGGAAGGCATAAATCAATATACGTGCATCTGATGGTCATACTCCATTTACAAAAATTTACTCATTTATCATTATTAAGACATTCATGGAGTTAAAACTGCAAGATTAGACAGTTTGAAAATTTCCCAAAACCGAGGGACCTAAAACCAAATCTCGACTTTCGGAAGGCATAAATCAACATACGTGCGTCCGATGGTCATACTCCATTTATTAAAGTTTCTTCATTTATCATTATTAAGACATTCGTGGAGTTAAAACTGTAATATTAGACAGTTTGAAATTTTCCAAAAACCGAGACCCTCAAACGAAATCTCGAGTTTCGGAAGACATAAATCAACATACGTGCGTCTGATGGTCATACTCCATTTATTAAAGTCTCTTAATTTATCATTATTAAGACATTCATGGAGTTAAAACTGCAATATTAGACAGTTTGAAAATTTCCCAAAACCGAGGCCCTAAATCGAAAACTCGACTTTCGGAAGGCATAAATCAATATACGTGCGTCTGATGATCATACTCCATTTATTAAAGTTTCTTAATTTATCATTATTAAGACATTCATGGAGATAAAACTGCAATATTAGACAGTTTGAAAATTTCCTAAAACCGAGACCCTCAAACGAAATCTCGACTTTCGGAAGGCATAAATCAACATACGTGCGTCTGATGGTCATACCCCATTTATTAAAGTTTCTTCATTTATCATTATTAAGACATTCGTGGAGTTAAAACTGCAATATTAGACAGTTTGAAATTTTCCAAAAACCGAGACCCTCAAACGAAATCTCGAGTTTCGGAAGGCATAAATCATCATACGTGCGTCTGATGGTCATACTCCATTTATTAAAATTTCTTCATTTATCATTATTAAGACACTCATGGAGTTAACACTGCAATTTTAGACAGTTTGAAATTTTTCAAAAACCGAGGCCCTAAAACGAAATCTTGACTTTCGGAAGACATAAATCAACATACGTGCGTCTGCTGGTCATACTCCATTTATTAAAGTTTCTTCATTTATCATTATTAAGACATTCATGGAGTTAAAACTGCAATATTAGACAGTTTGAAAATTTCCCAAAACCGAGGCCCTAAAACGAAATCTCGACTTTCGGAAGGCATAAATCAACATACGTGCGTCTGCTGGTCATACTCCATTTATTAGAGTTTTTTCATTTATCATTATTAAGACATTCATGGAGTTAAAACTGCAATATTAGACGGTTTGAAAATTTCCCAAAACCGAGGACCTAAAACGAAATCTCGTCTTTCGGAAGGCATAAATCAACATACGTGCGTCTGATGGTCATACTCCATTTATTAAAATTTCTTAATTTATTATTATTAAGACATTCATAGAGTTAAAACTGCAATATTAAACAGTTTGAAAATTTCCTAAAAACCGAGGCCCTTAAACGAAATCTCGACTTTCGAAAGGCATAAATCAACATACGTGCGTCTGATGGTCATACACCATTTATTAAAGTTTCTTAATTTATCAGTATTAAAACATTCATGGAGTTAAAACTGCAATATTAGACAGTTTGAAAATTTCCCAAAACCGAGGCCCTAAATCGAATACTCGACTTTCGGAAGGCATAAATCAACATACGTGCGTCTGATGGTCATACTCCATTTATTAAAGTTTTTTCATTTATCATTATTAAGACATTCATGGAGTTAAAACTGCAATATTAGACGGTTTGAAAATTTCCCAAACCGAGGACCTAAAACGAAATCTCGTCTTTCGGAAGGCATAAATCAACATACGTGCGTCTGATGGTCATACTCCATTTATTAAAATTTCTTAATTTCTCATTATTAAGACATTCATGGAGTTAAAACTGCAATATTAAACAGTTTGAAAATTTCCTAAAAACCGAGGCCCTTAAACGAAATCTCGACTTTCGAAAGGCATAAATCAACATACGTGCGTCTGATGGTCATACTCCATTTATTAAAGTTTCTTAATTTATCAGTATTAAAAGATTCATGGAGTTAAAACTGCAATATTAGACAGTTTGAAAATTTCCTAAAAACCGGGCCCTTAAACGAAATCTCGACTTTCAAAAGGCATAAATCAAATACGTGCGTCTGATGGTCATACTCCATTTATTAAAGTTTCTTAATTTATCAGTATTAAAATATTCATGGAGTTAAAACTGCAATATTAGACAGTTTGAAAATTTCCCAAAACCGAGGCCCTAAATCGAAAACTCGACTTTCGGAAGGCATAAATCAACATACGTGCGTCTGATGGTCATACTCCATTTATTAAAGTTTTTTCATTTATCATTATTAAGACATTCATGGAGTTAAAATTGCAATATTAGACGGTTTGAAAATTTCCCAAAACCGAGGACCTAAAACGAAATCTCGTCTTTCGGAAGGCATAAATCAACATACGTGCGTCTGATGGTCATACTCCATTTATTAAAATTTCTTAATTTATCATTATTAAGACATTCATGGAGTTAAAACTGCAATGTTAAACAGTTTGAAAATTTCCTAAAAACCGAGGCCCTTAAACGAAATCTCGACTTTCGAAAGGCATAAATCAACATACGTGCGTCTGATGGTCATACTTAGGGATGTCAATGGGGCGGGGTGGGTGCGGAGGAGGGGTAACCCGCACCCGCCCTGCGAGTCTATAATGCGTACCCACACCCGCCCCGCGACCCGCGGCGGGTTGAACGTTTCAAACCCGTCCCCGCCCCGTGGGGACCCTTTGACCTTCCAAATTACCTATCTCCTCATAAACAATTTTTAAAAATATAAATCTAAAATATACTAGTCGTACTACTTATACAAATAAGTTTTCGCAAAATATACATTCAATTAACTAGTACACAAGTTTTTCAAACCATGAAAGAGTTTTACAAACAATGAAACGCATGTCCAAAGTAAACAAAGCTGCTTGATCAAATTAACAGAGCTTCACTCATTGTTCCCTCTAATCATCTAAAGCTCCGTCAGCATTCTTACCAAGTATCATTGGTTTGGGCTTTTTATCCTCTTGTTATAATTTTCTTTTATTATTATAGTATAATTACTACTACTTATTATAGGTGGGTTGGTGATTTGGAGATGAGTGAGGCAGGTATAAACGGAGCGGGGACATGCGGAGCGGGGCGTACGGGGTGGGTGTGGGGCGGGGTGGGTATGGGGCGGGTTTCATGTGATACCTATCCCCGCCCCACGACCCGCGACGAATGATACTTTTGAAACCCATCCCCTCCCCATGACCCGTCAAATCATTACCCGCGCCCACCCCAAGTGGGGCGGGTGCGGGGCGAGACCCGCCAAAACCCGCCCCACTAACATCCCTAGTCATACTCCATTTATTAAAGTTTCTTAATTTATCAGTATTAAAACATTCATGGAGTTAAAACTGCAATATTAGACAGTTTGAAAATTTCCTAAAAACCGAGGCCCTAAATCGAAAACTCGACTTTCGAAAGGCATAAATCAACATACGTGCGTCTGATGGTCATACTCCATTTATTAAAGTTTCTTAATTTATCAGTATTAAAACATTCATGGAGTTAAAACTGCAATATTAGACAGTTTGAAAATTTCCCAAAACCGAGGCCCTAAATCGAAAACTCGACTTTCGGAAGGCATAAATCAACATACGTGCGTCTGATGGTCATACTCCATTTATTAAAGTTTTTTCATTTATCATTATTAAGACATTCATGGAGTTAAAACTGCAATATTAGACGGTTTGAAAATTTCCCAAAACCGAGGACCTAAAACGAAATCTCGTCTTTCGGAAGGCATAAATCAACATACGTGCGTCTGATGGTCATACTCCATTTATTAAAATTTCTTAATTTATCATTATTAAGACATTCATGGAGTTAAAACTGCAATATTAAACAGTTTGAAAATTTCCCAAAACCGAGGACCTAAAACGAAATCTCGTCTTTCGGAAGGCATAAATCAACATACGTGCGTCTGATGGTCATACTCCATTTATTAAAATTTCTTAATTTATCATTATTAAGACATTCATGGAGTTAAAACTGCAATATTAAACAGTTTGAAAATTTCCTAAAAACCGGGCCCTTAAACGAAATCTCGACTTTCAAAAGGCATAAATCAACATACGTGCGTCTGATGGTCATACTCCATTTATTAAAGTTTCTTAATTTATCAGTATTAAAATATTCATGGAGTTAAAACTGCAATATTAGACAGTTTGAAAATTTCCCAAAACCGAGGCCCTAAATCGAAAACTCGACTTTCGGAAGGCATAAATCAACATACGTGCGTCTGATGGTCATACTCCATTTATTAAAGTTTTTTCATTTATCATTATTAAGACATTCATGGAGTTAAAACTGCAATATTAGACGGTTTGAAAATTTCCCAAAACCGAGGACCTAAAACGAAATCTCGTCTTTCGGAAGGCATAAATCAACATACGTGCGTCTGATGGTCATACTCCATTTATTAAAATTTCTTAATTTATCATTATTAAGACATTCATGGAGTTAAAACTGCAATGTTAAACAGTTTGAAAATTTCCTAAAAACCGAGTCCCTTAAACGAAATCTCGACTTTCGAAAGGCATAAATCAACATACGTGCGTCTGATGGTCATACTCCATTTATTAAAGTTTCTTAATTTATCAGTATTAAAACATTCATGGAGTTAAAACTGCAATATTAGACAGTTTAAAAATTTCCCAAAACCGAGCCCCTAAAACGAAATCTCGACTTTCGGAAGGCATAAATCAACATACTTGCGTCTGATGGTAATACTCCATTTATTAATGTTTCTTCATTTATCATTATTATGACCTTCATGGTGTTAAAACTGCAATATTAGACAGTTTGAAAATTTCCCAAAACCGAGCCCCTCAAACGAAATCTCGAGTTTCGGAAGGCATAAATCATCATACGTGCGTCTGATGGTCATACTCCATTTATTAAAATTTCTTCATTTATCATTATTAAGACATTCATGGAGTTAAAACTGCAATATTAGACAGTTTGAAATTTTTCAAAAACCGAGGCCCTAAAACGAAATCTTGACTTTCGGAAGGCATAAATCAACATACGTGCGTCTGCTGGTCATACTCCATTTATTAAAGTTTCTTCATTTATCATTATTAAGACATTCATGGAGTTAAAACGGCAATATTAGACAGTTTGAAAATTTCCCAAAATCAAGGCCCTAAAACGAAATCTCGACTTTCGGAAGGCATAAATCAACATACGTGCGTCTGCTGGTCATACTCCATTTATTAAAGTTTTTTCATTTATCATTATTAAGACATTCATGGAGTTAAAACTGCAATATTAGACAGTTTGAAAATTTCCCAAAACCGAGGACCTAAAACGAAATCTCGTCTTTCGGAAGGCATAAATCATCATACGTGCGTCTGATGGTCATACTCCATTTATTAAAGTTTCTGCATTTATCATTATTAAGACATTCGTGGAGTTAAAACTGCAATATTAGACAGTTTGAAATTTTCCAAAAACCGAGACCCTCAAACGAAATCTCGAGTTTCGGAAGGCATATATCAACATACGTGCGTCTGATGGTCATACTCCATTTATTAAAGTTTCTTAATTTATCATTATTAAGACATTCATGGAGTTAAAACTGCAATATTAGACAGTTTGAAAATTTCCCAAAACCGAGGCCCTAAATCGAAAACTCGACTTTCGGAAGGCATAAATCAATATACATGCGTCTGATGGTCATACTCCATTTATTAAAGTTTCTTAATTTATCATTATTAAGACAATCATGGAGATAAAACTGCAATATTAGACAGTTTGAAAATTTCCTAAAACCGAGACCCTCAAACGAAATCTCGACTTTCGGAAGGCATAAATCAACATACGTGCGTCTGATGGTCATACCCCATTTATTAAAGTTTCTTCATTTATCATTATTAAGACATTCGTGGAGTTAAAACTGCAATATTAGACAGTTTGAAATTTTCCAAAAACCGAGACCCTCAAACGAAATCTCGAGTTTCGGAAGGCATAAATCATCATACGTGCGTCTGATGGTCATACTCCATTTATTAAAATTTCTTCATTTATCATTATTAAGACACTCATGGAGTTAAAACTTCAATATTAGACAGTTTGAAATTTTTCAAAAACCGAGGCCCTAAAACGAAATCTTGACTTTCGGAAGGCATAAATCAACATACGTGCGTCTGCTGGTCATACTCCATTTATTAAAGTTTCTTCATTTATCATTATTAAGACATTCATGGAGTTAAAACTGCAATATTAGACAGTTTGAAAATTTCCAAAAACCGAGGCCCTTAAACGAAATCTCGACTTTCAAAAGGCATAAATCAACATACGTGCGTCTGATGGTCATACTCCATTTATTAAAGTTTCTTAATTTATCATTATTAAGACATTCATGGAGATAAAACTGCAATATTAGACAGTTTAAAAATTTCCTAAAACTGAGACCTTCAAACGAAATCTCGACTTTCGGAAGGCATAAATCAACATACGTGCGTCTGATGGTCATACTCCATTTATTAAAGTTTCATAATTTATCATTATTAAGACATTCATGGAGTTAAAACTGCAATATTAAACAGTTTGAAAATTTCCTAAAAACCGAGGCCCTTAAACGAAATCTCGACTTTCGAAAAGCATAAATCAACATACGTGCGTCTGATCGTCATACTCCATTTATTAAAGTTTCTTAATTTATCAGTATTAAAACATTCATGGAGTTAAAACTGCAATATTAGACAGTTTGAAAATTTCCCAAAACCGAGACCCTCAAACGAAATCTCGAGTTTCGGAAGGCATAAATCATCATACGTGCGTCTGATGGTCATACTCCATTTATTAAAATTTCTTCATTTATCATTATTAAGACATTCATGGAGTTAAAACTGCAATATTAGACAGTTTGAAAATTTCCTAAAACCGAGACTCTCAAACGAAATCTCGACTTTCGGAAGGCATAAATCAACATACGTGCGTCTGATGGTCATACCCCATTTATTAAAGTTTCTTCATTTATCATTATTAAGACATTCGTGGAGTTAAAACTGCAATATTAGACAGTTTGAAATTTTCCAAAAACCGAGACCCTCAAACGAAATCTCGAGTTTCGGAAGGCATAAATCATCATACGTGCGTCTGATGGTCATACTCCATTTATTAAAATTTCTTCATTTATCATTATTAAGACACTCATGGAGTTAAAACTTCAATATTAGACAGTTTGAAATTTTTCAAAAACCGAGGCCCTAAAACGAAATCTTGACTTTCGGAAGGCATAAATCAACATACGTGCGTCTGCTGGTCATACTCCATTTATTAAAGTTTCTTCATTTATCATTATTAAGAGATTCATGGAGTTAAAACTGCAATATTAGACAGTTTGAAAATTTCCCAAAACCGAGGCCCTAAAACGAAATCTCGACTTTACAAGGCATAAATCAACATACGTGCGTCTGATGGTCATACTCCATTTATTAAAGTTTCTTAATTTATCATTATTAAGACATTCATGGAGATAAAACTGCAATATTAGACAGTTTAAAAATTTCCTAAAACTGAGACCCTCAAACGAAATCTCGACTTTCGGAAGGCATAAATCAACATACGTGCGTCTGATGGTCATACTCCATTTATTAAAGTTTCATAATTTATCATTATTAAGACATTCATGGAGTTAAAACTGCAATATTAAACAGTTTGAAAATTTCCTAAAAACCGAGGCCCTTAAACGAAATCTCGACTTTCGAAAAGCATAAATCAACATACGTGCGTCTGATCGTCATACTCCATTTATTAAAGTTTCTTAATTTATCAGTATTAAAACATTCATGGAGTTAAAACTGCAATATTAGACAGTTTGAAAATTTCCAAAAACGAGACCCTCAAACGAAATCTCGAGTTTCGGAAGGCATAAATCATCATACGTGCGTCTGATGGTCATACTCCATTTATTAAAATTTCTTCATTTATCATTATTAAGACATTCATGGAGTTAAAACTGCAATATTAGACAGTTTGAAAATTTCCTAAAACCGAGACCCTCAAACGAAATCTCGTCTTTCGGAAGGCATAAATCAACATACGTGCGTCTGATGGTCATACCCCATTTATTAAAGTTTCTTCATTTATCATTATTAAGACATTCGTGGAGTTAAAACTGCAATATTAGACAGTTTGAAATTTTCCAAAAACCGAGACCCTCAAACGAAATCTCGAGTTTCGGAAGGCATAAATCATCATACGTGCGTCTGATGGTCATACTCCATTTATTAAAATTTCTTCATTTATCATTATTAAGACACTCATGGAGTTAAAACTTCAATATTAGACAGTTTGAAATTTTTCAAAAACCGAGGCCCTAAAACGAAATCTTGACTTTCGGAAGGCATAAATCAACATACGTGCGTCTGCTGGTCATACTCCATTTATTAAAGTTTCTTCATTTATCATTATTAAGACATTCATGGAGTTAAAACTGCAATATTAGACAGTTTGAAAATTTCCCAAAACCGAGGCCCTAAAACGAAATCTCGACTTTCTGAAGGCATAAATCAACATACGTGCGTCTGATGGTCATACTCCATTTATTAAAGTTTCTTAATTTATCATTATTAAGACATTCATGGAGATAAAACTGCAATATTAGACAGTTTAAAAATTTCCTAAAACTGAGACCCTCAAACGAAATCTCGACTTTCGGAAGGCATAAATCAACATACGTGCGTCTGATGGTCATACTCCATTTATTAAAGTTTCATAATTTATCATTATTAAGACATTCATGGAGTTAAAACTGCAATATTAAACAGTTTGAAAATTTCCTAAAAACCGAGGCCCTTAAACGAAATCTCGACTTTCGAAAAGCATAAATCAACATACGTGCGTCTGATCGTCATACTCCATTTATTAAAGTTTCTTAATTTATCAGTATTAAAACATTCATGGAGTTAAAACTGCAATATTAGACAGTTTGAAAATTTCCCAAAACCGAGACCCTCAAACGAAATCTCGAGTTTCGGAAGGCATAAATCATCATACGTGCGTCTGATTGTCATACTCCATTTATTAAAATTTCTTCATTTATCATTATTAAGACATTCATGGAGTTAAAACTGCAATATTAGACAGTTTGAAATTTTTCAAAAACCGAGGCCCTAAAACGAAATCTTGACTTTCGGAAGGCATAAATCAACATACGTGCGTCTGCTGGTCATACTCCATTTATTAAAGTTTCTTCATTTATCATTATTAAGACATTCATGGAGTTAAAACTGCAATATTAGACAGTTTGAAAATTTCCCAAAACCGAGACCCTCAAACGAAATCTCGAGTTTCGGAAGGCATAAATCATCATACGTGCGTCTGATGGTCATACTCCATTTATTAAAATTTCTTCATTTATCATTATTAAGACATTCATGGAGTTAAAACTGCAATATTAGACAGTTTGAAAATTTCCCAAAACCGAGGCCCTAAAACGAAATCTCGACTTTCTGAAGGCATAAATCAACATACGTGCGTCTGATGGTCATACTCCATTTCTTAAAGTTTCATAATTTATCATTATTAAGACATTCATGGAGTTAAAACTGCAATATTAAACAGTTTGAAAATTTCCTAAAAACCGAGGCCCTTAAACGAAATCTCGACTTTCGAAAAGCATAAATCAACATACGTGCGTCTGATCGTCATACTCCATTTATTAAAGTTTCTTAATTTATCAGTATTAAAACATTCATGGAGTTAAAACTGCAATATTAGACAGTTTGAAAATTTCCCAAAACCGAGACCCTCAAACGAAATCTCGAGTTTCGGAAGGCATAAATCATCATACGTGCGTCTGATTGTCATACTCCATTTATTAAAATTTCTTCATTTATCATTATTAAGACATTCATGGAGTTAAAACTGCAATATTAGACAGTTTGAAATTTTTCAAAAACCGAGGCCCTAAAACGAAATCTTGACTTTCGGAAGGCATAAATCAACATACGTGCGTCTGCTGGTCATACTCCATTTATTAAAGTTTCTTCATTTATCATTATTAAGACATTCATGGAGTTAAAACTGCTATATTAGACAGTTTGAAAATTTCCCAAAACCGAGGCCCTAAAACGAAATCTCGACTTTCGGAAGGCATAAATCAACATACGTGCGTCTGCTGGTCATACTCCATTTATTAAAGTTTTTTCATTTATCATTATTAAGACATTCATGGAGTTAAAACTGCAATATTAGACAGTTTGAAAATTTCCCAAAACCGAGGACCTAAAACGAAATCTCGTCTTTCGGAAGGCATAAATCATCATACGTGCGTCTGATGGTCATACTCCATTTATTAAAGTTTCTTCATTTATCATTATTAAGACATTCGTGAAGTTAAAACTGTAATATTAGACAGTTTGAAATTTTCCAAAAACCGAGACCCTCAAACGAAATCTCGAGTTTCGGAAGGCATAAATCAACATACGTGCGTCTGATGGTCATACTCCATTTATTAAAGTTTCTTAATTTATCATTATTAAGACATTCATGGAGTTAAAACTGCAATATTAGACAGTTTTAAAATTTCCCAAAACCGAGGCCTTAAATCGAAAACTCGACTTTCGGAAGGCATAAATCAATATACGTGCGTCTGATGGTCATACTCCATTTATTAAAGTTTCTTAATTTATCATTATTAAGACATTCATGGAGATAAAACTGCAATATTAGACAGTTTGAAAATTTCCTAAAACCGAGACCCTCAAACGAAATCTCGACTTTCGGAAGGCATAAATCAACATACGTGCGTCTGATG
Organism: Silene latifolia; assembly: GCF_048544455.1. Lineage (NCBI taxonomy): Eukaryota > Viridiplantae > Streptophyta > Magnoliopsida > Caryophyllales > Caryophyllaceae > Silene > Silene latifolia. The sequence continues at coordinate 124,550 of NW_027413183.1, read as the reverse complement.
GTCATACCCCATTTATTAAAGTTTCTTCATTTATCATTATTAAGACATTCGTGGAGTTAAAACTGCAATATTAGACAATTTGAAATTTTCCAAAAACCGAGACCCTCAAACGAAATCTCGAGTTTCGGAAGGCATAAATCATCATACGTGCGTCTGATGGTCATACTCCATTTATTAAAATTTCTTCATTTATCATTATTAAGACACTCATGGAGTTAAAACTGCAATATTAGACAGTTTGAAATTTTTCAAAAACCGAGGCCCTAAAACGAAATCTTGACTTTCGGAAGACATAAATCAACATACGTGCGTCTGCTGGTCATACTCCATTTATTAAAGTTTTTTCATTTATCATTATTAAGACATTCATGGAGTTAAAACTGCAATATTAGACAGTTTGAAAATTTCCCAAAACCGAGGCCCTAAATCGAAAACTCGACTTTCGGAAGGCATAAATCAACATACGTGCGTCTGATGGTCATACTCCATTTATTAAAGTTTTTTCATTTATCATTATTAAGACATTCATGGAGTTAAAACTGCAATATTAGACGGTTTGAAAATTTCCCAAAACCGAGGACCTAAAACGAAATCTCGTCTTTCGGAAGGCATAAATCAACATACGTGCGTCTGATGGTCATACTCCATTTATTAAAATTTCTTAATTTATCATTATTAAGATATTCATGGAGTTAAAACTGCAATATTAAACAGTTTGAAAATTTCCTAAAAACCGAGGCCCTTAAACGAAATCTCGACTTTCAAAAGGCATAAATCAACATACGTGCGTCTGATGGTCATACTCCATTTATTAAAGTTTCTTAATTTATCAGTATTAAAATATTCATGGAGTTAAAACTGCAATATTAGACAGTTTGAAAATTTCCCAAAACCGAGGCCCTAAATCGAAAACTCGACTTTCGGAAGGCATAAATCAACATACGTGCGTCTGATGGTCATACTCCATTTATTAAAGTTTTTTCATTTATCATTATTAAGACATTCATGGAGTTAAAACTGCAATATTAGACGGTTTGAAAATTTCCCAAAACCGAGGACCTAAAACGAAATCTCGTCTTTCGGAAGGCATAAATCAACATACGTGCGTCTGATGGTCATACTCCATTTATTAAAATTTCTTAATTTATCATTATTAAGACATTCATGGAGTTAAAACTGCAATGTTAAACAGTTTGAAAATTTCCTAAAAACCGAGTCCCTTAAACGAAATCTCGACTTTCGAAAGGCATAAATCAACATACGTGCGTCTGATGGTCATACTCCATTTATTAAAGTTTCTTCATTTATCATTATTATGACCTTCATGGAGTTAAAACTGCAATATTAGACAGTTTGAAAATTTCCCAAAACCGAGCCCCTCAAACGAAATCTCGAGTTTCGGAAGGCATAAATCACCATACGTGCGTCTGATGGTCATACTCCATTTATTAAAATTTCTTCATTTATCATTATTAAGACATTCATGGAGTTAAAACTGCAATATTAGATAGTTTGAAATTTTTCAAAAACCGAGGCCCTAAAACGAAATCTTGACTTTCGGAAGGCATAAATCAACATACGTGCGTCTGCTGGTCATACTCCATTTATTAAAGTTTCTTCATTTATCATTATTAAGACATTCATGGAGTTAAAACTGCAATATTAGACAGTTTGAAAATTTCCCAAAACCAAGGCCCTAAAACGAAATCTCGACTTTCGGAAGGCATAAATCAACATACGTGCGTCTGATGGTCATATTCCATTTATTAAAGTTTCTGCATTTATCATTATTAAGACATTCGTGGAGTTAAAACTGCAATATTAGACAGTTTGAAATTTTCCAAAAACCGAGACCCTCAAACGAAATCTCGAGTTTCGGAAGGCATATATCAACATACGTGCGTCTGATGGTCATACTCCATTTATTAAAGTTTCTTAATTTATCATTATTAAGACATTCATGGAGTTAAAACTGCAATATTAGACAGTTTGAAAATTTCCCAAAACCGAGGCCCTAAATCGAAAACTCGACTTTCGGAAGGCATAAATCAATATACGTGCGTCTGATGGTCATACTCCATTTATTAAAGTTTCTTAATTTATCATTATTAAGACAATCATGGAGATAAAACTGCAATATTAGACAGTTTGAAAATTTCCTAAAACCGAGACCCTCAAACGAAATCTCGACTTTCGGAAGGCATAAATCAACATACGTGCGTCTGATGGTCATACCCCATTTATTAAAGTTTCTTCATTTATCATTATTAAGACATTCGTGGAGTTAAAACTGCAATATTAGACAGTTTGAAATTTTCCAAAAACCGAGACCCTCAAACGAAATCTCGAGTTTCGGAAGGCATAAATCATCATACGTGCGTCTGATGGTCATACTCCATTTATTAAAATTTCTTCATTTATCATTATTAAGACACTCATGGAGTTAAAACTTCAATATTAGACAGTTTGAAATTTTTCAAAAACCGAGGCCCTAAAACGAAATCTTGACTTTCGGAAGGCATAAATCAACATACGTGCGTCTGCTGGTCATACTCCATTTATTAAAGTTTCTTCATTTATCATTATTAAGACATTCGTGGAGTTAAAACTGCAATATTAGACAGTTTGAAATTTTCCAAAAACCGAGACCCTCAAACGAAATCTCGAGTTTCGGAAGGCATATATCAACATACGTGCGTCTGATAGTCATACTCCATTTATTAAAGTTTCTTAATTTATCATTATTAAGACATTCATGGAGTTAAAACTGCAATATTAGACAGTTTGAAAATTTCCCAAAACCGAGGCCCTAAATCGAAAACTCGACTTTCGGAAGGCATAAATCAATATACGTGCGTCTGATGGTCATACTCCATTTATTAAAGTTTCTTAATTTATCATTATTAAGACATTCATGGAGTTAAAACTGCAATATTAAACAGTTTGAAAATTTCCTAAAAACTGAGGCCCTTAAACGAAATCTCGACTTTCAAAAGGCATAAATCAACATACGTGCGTCTGATGGTCATACTCCATTTATTAAAGTTTCTTAATTTATCAGTATTAAAATATTCATGGAGTTAAAACTGCAATATTAGACAGTTTGAAAATTTCCCAAAACCGAGGCCCTAAATCGAAAACTCGACTTTCGGAAGGCATAAATCAACATACGTGCGTCTGATGGTCATACTCCATTTATTAAAGTTTTTTCATTTATCATTATTAAGACATTCATGGAGTTAAAACTGCAATATTAGACGGTTTGAAAATTTCCCAAAACCGAGGACCTAAAACGAAATCTCGTCTTTCGGAAGGCATAAATCAACATACGTGCGTCTGATGGTCATACTCCATTTATTAAAATTTCTTAATTTATCATTATTAAGACATTCATGGAGTTAAAACTGCAATGTTAAACAGTTTGAAAATTTCCTAAAAACCGAGTCCCTTAAACGAAATCTCGACTTTCGAAAGGCATAAATCAACATACGTGCGTCTGATGGTCATACTCCATTTATTAAAGTTTCTTAATTTATCAGTATTAAAACATTCATGGAGTTAAAACTGCAATATTAGACAGTTTAAAAATTTCCCAAAACCGAGCCCCTAAAACGAAATCTCGACTTTCGGAAGGCATAAATCAACATACTTGCGTCTGATGGTAATACTCCATTTATTAAAGTTTCTTCATTTATCATTATTATGACCTTCATGGAGTTAAAACTGCAATATTAGACAGTTTGAAAATTTCCCAAAACCGAGCCCCTCGAACGAAATCTCGAGTTTCGGAAGGCATAAATCATCATACGTGCGTCTGATGGTCATACTCCATTTATTAAAATTTCTTCATTTATCATTATTAAGACATTCATGGAGTTAAAACTGCAATATTAGACAGTTTGAAATTTTTCAAAAACCGAGGCCCTAAAACGAAATCTTGACTTTCGGAAGGCATAAATCAACATACGTGCGTCTGCTGGTCATACTCCATTTATTAAAGTTTCTTCATTTATCATTATTAAGACATTCATGGAGTTAAAACTACAATATTAGACAGTTTGAAAATTTCCCAAAACCAAGGCCCTAAAACGAAATCTCGACTTTCGGAAGGCATAAATCAACATACGTGCGTCTGATGGTCATATTCCATTTATTAAAGTTTCTGCATTTATCATTATTAAGACATTCGTGGAGTTAAAACTGCAATATTAGACAGTTTGAAATTTTCCAAAAACCGAGACCCTCAAACGAAATCTCGAGTTTCGGAAGGCATATATCAACATACGTGCGTCTGATGGTCATACTCCATTTATTAAAGTTTCTTAATTTATCATTATTAAGACATTCATGGAGTTAAAACTGCAATATTAGACAGTTTGAAAATTTCCCAAAACCGAGGCCCTAAATCGAAAACTCAACTTTCGGAAGGCATAAATCAATATACGTGCGTCTGATGGTCATACTCCATTTATTAAAGTTTCTTAATTTATCATTATTAAGACAATCATGGAGATAAAACTGCAATATTAGACAGTTTGAAAATTTCCTAAAACCGAGACCCTCAAACGAAATCTCGACTTTCGGAAGGCATAAATCAACATACGTGCGTCTGATGGTCATACTCCATTTATTAAAGTTTCTTCATTTATCATTATTAAGACATTCGTGGAGTTAAAACTGCAATATTAGACAGTTTGAAATTTTCCAAAAACCGAGACCCTCAAACGAAATCTCGAGTTTCGGAAGGCATATATCAACATACGTGCGTCTGATAGTCATACTCCATTTATTAAAGTTTCTTAATTTATCATTATTAAGACATTCATGGAGTTAAAACTGCAATATTAGACAGTTTGAAAATTTCCCAAAACCGAGGCCCTAAATCGAAAACTCGACTTTCGGAAGGCATAAATCAATATACGTCGTCGATGGTCATACTCCATTTATTAAAGTTTCTTAATTTATCATTATTAAGACATTCATGGAGTTAAAACGCAATATTAAACAGTTTGAAAATTTCCTAAAAACTGAGGCCCTTAAACGAAATCTCGACTTTCAAAAGACATAAATCAACATACGTGCGTCTGATGGTCATACTCCATTTATTAAAGTTTCTTAATTTATCAGTATTAAAATATTCATGGAGTTAAAACTGCAATATTAGACAGTTTGAAAATTTCCCAAAACCGAGGCCCTAAATCGAAAACTCGACTTTCGGAAGGCATAAATCAACATACGTGCGTCTGATGGTCATACTCCATTTATTAAAGTTTTTTCATTTATCATTATTAAGACATTCATGGAGTTAAAACTGCAATATTAGACGGTTTGAAAATTTCCCAAAACCGAGGACCTAAAACGAAATCTCGTCTTTCGGAAGGCATAAATCAACATACGTGCGTCTGATGGTCATACTCCATTTATTAAAATTTCTTAATTTATCATTATTAAGACATTCATGGAGTTAAAACTGCAATGTTAAACAGTTTGAAAATTTCCTAAAAACCGAGTCCCTTAAACGAAATCTCGACTTTCGAAAGGCATAAATCAACATACGTGCGTCTGATGGTCATACTCCATTTATTAAAGTTTCTTAATTTATCAGTATTAAAACATTCATGGAGTTAAAACTGCAATATTAGACAGTTTAAAAATTTCCCAAAACCGAGCCCCTAAAACGAAATCTCGACTTTCGGAAGGCATAAATCAACATACTTGCGTCTGATGGTAATACTCCATTTATTAAAGTTTCTTCATTTATCATTATTATGACCTTCATGGAGTTAAAACTGCAATATTAGACAGTTTGAAAATTTCCCAAAACCGAGCCCCTCAAACGAAATCTCGAGTTTCGGAAGGCATAAATCATCATACGTGCGTCTGATGGTCATACTCCATTTATTAAAATTTCTTCATTTATCATTATTAAGACATTCATGGAGTTAAAACTGCAATATTAGACAGTTTGAAATTTTTCAAAAACCGAGGCCCTAAAACGAAATCTTGACTTTCGGAAGGCATAAATCAACATACGTGCGTCTGCTGGTCATACTCCATTTATTAAAGTTTCTTCATTTATCATTATTAAGACATTCATGGAGTTAAAACTACAATATTAGACAGTTTGAAAATTTCCCAAATCCAAGGCCCTAAAACGAAATCTCGACTTTCGGAAGGCATAAATCAACATACGTGCGTCTGATGGTCATATTCCATTTATTAAAGTTTCTGCATTTATCATTATTAAGACATTCGTGGAGTTAAAACTGCAATATTAGACAGTTTAAAATTTTCCAAAAACCGAGACCCTCAAACGAAATCTCGAGTTTCGGAAGGCATATATCAACATACGTGCGTCTGATGGTCATACTCCATTTATTAAAGTTTCTTAATTTATCATTATTAAGACATTCATGGAGTTAAAACTGCAATATTAGACAGTTTGAAAATTTCCCAAAACCGAGGCCCTAAATCGAAAACTCGACTTTCGGAAGGCATAAATCAATATACGTGCGTCTGATGGTCATACTCCATTTATTAAAGTTTCTTAATTTATCATTATTAAGACAATCATGGAGATAAAACTGCAATATTAGACAGTTTGAAAATTTCCTAAAACCGAGACCCTCAAACGAAATCTCGACTTTCGGAAGGCATAAATCAACATACGTGCGTCTGATGGTCATACTCCATTTATTAAAGTTTCTTCATTTATCATTATTATGACCTTCATGGAGTTAAAACTGCAATATTAGACAGTTTGAAAATTTCCCAAACCGAGCCCCTCAAACGAAATCTCGAGTTTCGGAAGGCATAAATCATCATACGTGCGTCTGATGGTCATACTCCATTTATTAAAATTTCTTCATTTATCATTATTAAGACATTCATGGAGTTAAAACTGCAATATTAGACAGTTTGAAATTTTTCAAAAACCGAGGCCCTAAAACGAAATCTTGACTTTCGGAAGGCATAAATCAACATACGTGCGTCTGCTGGTCATACTCCATTTATTAAAGTTTCTTCATTTATCATTATTAAGACATTCATGGAGTTAAAACTGCAATATTAGACAGTTTGAAAATTTCCCAAAACCAAGGCCCTAAAACGAAATCTCGACTTTCGGAAGGCATAAATCAACATACGTGCGTCTGATGGTCATATTCCATTTATTAAAGTTTCTGCATTTATCATTATTAAGACATTCGTGGAGTTAAAACTGCAATATTAGACAGTTTGAAATTTTCCAAAAACCGAGACCCTCAAACGAAATCTCGAGTTTCGGAAGGCATAAATCAACATACGTGCGTCTGATGGTCATACTCCATTTATTAAAGTTTCTTAATTTATCATTATTAAGACATTCATGGAGTTAAAACTGCAATATTAGACAGTTTGAAAATTTCCCAAAACCGAGGCCTTAAATCGAAAACTCGACTTTCGGAAGGCATAAATCAACATACGTGCGTCTGATGGTCATACTCCATTTATTAAAATTTCTTCATTTATCATTATTAAGACATTCATGGAGTTAAAACTGCAATATTAGACAGTTTGAAATTTTTCAAAAACCGAGGCCCTAAAACGAAATCTTGACTTTCGGAAGGCATAAATCAACATACGTGCGTCTGATGGTCATACTCCATTTATTAAAATTTCTTCATTTATCATTATTAAGACACTCATGGAGTTAAAACTTCAATATTAGACAGTTTGAAATTTTTCAAAAACCGAGGCCCTAAAACGAAATCTTGACTTTCGGAAGGCATAAATCAACATACGTGCGTCTGCTGGTCATACTCCATTTATTAAAGTTTCTTCATTTATCATTATTAAGACATTCGTGGAGTTAAAACTGCAATATTAGACAGTTTGAAATTTTCCAAAAACCGAGACCCTCAAACGAAATCTCGAGTTTCGGAAGGCATATATCAACATACGTGCGTCTGATGGTCATACTCCATTTATTAAAGTTTCTTAATTTATCATTATTAAGACATTCATGGAGTTAAAACTGCAATATTAGACAGTTTGAAAATTTCCCAAAACCGAGGCCCTAAATCGAAAACTCGACTTTCGGAAGGCATAAATCAATATACGTGCGTCTGATGGTCATACTCCATTTATTAAAGTTTCTTAATTTATCATTATTAAGACATTCATGGAGATAAAATTGCAATATTAGACAGTTTGAAAATTTCCTAAAACCGAAACCCTCAAACGAAATCTCGACTTTCGGAAGGCATAAATCAACATACGTGCGTCTGATGGTCATACTCCATTTATTAAAGGTTCTTAATTTATCATTATTAAGATATTTATGGAGTTAAAACTGCAATATTAAAAAGTTTGAAAATTTCCTAAAAACCGTGGCCCATAAACGAAATCTCGACTTTCGAAAGGCATAAATCAACATACGTGCGTCTGATGGTCATACTCCGTTTATTAAAGTTTCTTAATTTATCAGTATTAAGACATTCATGGAGTTAAAACTGCAATATTAGACAGTTTGAAAATTTCCCAAAACCGAGGCCCTAAATCGAAAACTCGACTTTCGGAAGGCATAAATCAACATACGTGCGTCTGATGGTCATACTCCATTTATTAAAGTTTATTCATTTATCATTATTAAGACATTCATGGAGTTAAAACGCAATATTAGACAGTTTGAAATTTTCCAAAACCGAGGCCCAAAACGAAATCTCGACTTTCGGAAGGCATAAATCAACATACGTGCGTCTGATGGTCATACTCCATTTATTAAAGTTTCTTAATTTATCATTATTAAGACATTCATGGAGATAAAACTGCAATATTAGACAGTTTGAAAATTTCCTAAAACCGAGACCCTCAAACGAAATCTCGACTTTCGGAAGGCATAAATCAACATACGTGCGTCTGATGGTCATACTCCATTTATTAAAGTTTCTTAATTTATCATTATTAAGACATTCATGGAGATAAAACTGCAATATTAGACAGTTTGAAAATTTCCTAAAACTGAGACCCTCAAACGAAATCTCGACTTTCGGAAGGCATAAATCAACATACGTGCCTCTGATGGTGATACTCTATTTATTAAAGTTTATTAATTTATCATTATTAAGACATTCATGGAGATAAAACTGCAATTTTAGACAGTTTGAAAATTTCCTAAAACTGAGACCCTCAAACGAAATCTCGCCTTTCGGAAGACATAATACAACATACGTGCGTCTGATGGTCATACTCCATTTATTAAAGGTTCTTAATTTATCATTATTAAGACATTCATGGAGTTAAAACTGCAATATTAAAAAGTTTGAAAATTTCCTAAAAACCGTGGCCCTTAAACGAAATCTCGACTTTCGAAAGGCATAAATCAACATACGTGCGTCTGATGGTCAAACTCCGTTTATTAAAGTTTCTTAATTTATCACTATTAAGACATTCATGGAGTTAAAACTGCAATATTAGACAGTTTGAAAATTTCCCAAAACCGAGGCCCTAAATCGAAAACTCGACTTTCGGAAGGCATAAATCAACATACGTGCGTCTGATGGTCATACTCCATTTATTAAAGTTTCTTAATTTATCATTATTAAGACATTCATGGAGATAAAATTGCAATATTAGACAGTTTGAAAAATTCCTAAAACCGAGACCCTCAAACGAAATCTCGACTTTCGGAAGGTATAAATCAACATACGTGCGTCTGATGGTCATACTCCATTTATTAAAGGTTCTTAATTTATCATTATTAAGATATTCATGGAGTTAAAACTGCAATATTAAAAAGTTTGAAAATTTCCTAAAAACCGTGGCCCATAAACGAAATCTCGACTTTCGAAAGGCATAAATCAACATACGTGCGTCTGATGGTCATACTCCGTTTATTAAAGTTTCTTAATTTATCAGTATTAAGACATTCATGGAGTTAAAACTGCAATATTAGACAGTTTGAAAATTTCCCAAAACCGAGGCCCTAAATCGAAAACTCGACTTTCGGAAGGCATAAATCAACATACGTGCGTCTGATGGTCATACTCCATTTATTAAAGTTTATTCATTTATCATTATTAAGACATTCATGGAGTTAAAACTGCAATATTAGACAGTTTGAAATTTTCCAAAAACCGAGGCCCAAAAACGAAATCTCGACTTTCGGAAGGCATAAATCAACATACGTGCGTCTGATGGTCATACTCCATTTATTAAAGTTTCTTAATTTATCATTATTAAGACATTCATGGAGATAAAACTGCAATATTAGACAGTTTGAAAATTTCCTAAAACCGAGACCCTCAAACGAAATCTCGACTTTCGGAAGGCATAAATCAACATACGTGCGTCTGATGGTCATACTCCATTTATTAAAGTTTCTTAATTTATCATTATTAAGACATTCATGGTGTTAAAACTGCAATATTAAAGAGTTTGAAAATTTCCTAAAAACCGAGGCCCTCAAACGAAATCTCGACTTTCGAAAGGCATAAATCAACATACGTGCGTCTGATGGTGATACTTCATTTATTAAAGTTTCTTAATTTATCATTATTAAGACATTCATAGAGTTAAAATTGCAATATTTTAATGTTTGAAAATTTCACAAAACCGAGGCCCTAAAACGAAAACTCGACTTTCGGAAGGCATAAATCAACATACGTGCGTCTGATGGTCATACTCCGTTTATTAAAGTTTCTTAATTTATCAGTATTAAGACATTCATGGAGTTAAAACTGCAATATTAGACAGTTTGAAAATTTCCCAAAACCGAGGCCCTAAATCGAAAACTCGACTTTCGGAAGGCATAAATCAACATACGTGCGTCTGATGGTCATACTCCATTTATTAAAGTTTATTCATTTATCATTATTAAGACATTCATGGAGTTAAAACTGCAATATTAGACAGTTTGAAATTTTCCAAAAACCGAGGCCCAAAAACGAAATCTCGACTTTCGGAAGGCATAAATCAACATACGTGCGTCTGATGGTCATACTCCATTTATTAAAGTTTCTTAATTTATCATTATTAAGACATTCATGGAGATAAAACTGCAATATTAGACAGTTTGAAAATTTCCTAAAACCGAGACCCTCAAACGAAATCTCGACTTTCGGAAGGCATAAATCAACATACGTCGTCGTCGATGGTCATACTCCATTTATTAAAGTTTCTTAATTTATTATTATTAAGACATTCATGGAGATAAAACTGCAATATTAGACAGTTTGAAAATTTCCTAAAACTGAGACCCTCAAACGAAATCTCGACTTTCGGAAGGCATAAATCAACATACGTGCCTCTGATGGTGATACTCTATTTATTAAAGTTTATTAATTTATCATTATTAAGACATTCATGGAGATAAAACTGCAATTTTAGACAGTTTGAAAATTTCCTAAAACTGAGACCCTCAAACGAAATCTCGCCTTTCGGAAGACATAATACAACATACGTGCGTCTGATGGTCATACTCCATTTATTAAAGGTTCTTAATTTATCATTATTAAGACATTCATGGAGTTAAAACTGCAATATTAAAAAGTTTGAAAATTTCCTAAAAACCGTGGCCCTTAAACGAAATCTCGACTTTCGAAAGGCATAAATCAACATACGTGCGTCTGATGGTCAAACTCCGTTTATTAAAGTTTCTTAATTTATCACTATTAAGACATTCATGGAGTTAAAACTGCAATATTAGACAGTTTGAAAATTTCCCAAAACCGAAGCCCTAAATCGAAAACTCGACTTTCGGAAGGCATAAATCAACATACGTGCGTCTGATGGTCATACTCCATTTATTAAAGTTTCTTAATTTATCATTATTAAGACATTCATGGAGATAAATTGCAATATTAGACAGTTTGAAAATTTCCTAAAACCGAGACCCTCAAACGAAATCTCGACTTTCGGAAGGCATAAATCAACATACGTGCGTCTGATGGTCATACTCCATTTATTAAAGGTTCTTAATTTATCATTATTAAGATATTCATGGAGTTAAAACTGCAATATTAAAAAGTTTGAAAATTTCCTAAAAACCGTGGCCCATAAACGAAATCTCGACTTTCGAAGGCATAAATCAACATACGTCGTCGATGGTCATACTCCGTTTATTAAAGTTTCTTAATTTATCAGTATTAAGACATTCATGGAGTTAAAACTGCAATATTAGACAGTTTGAAAATTTCCCAAAACCGAGGCCCTAAATCGAAAACTCGACTTTCGGAAGGCATAAATCAACATACGTGCGTCTGATGGTCATACTCCATTTATTAAAGTTTATTCATTTATCATTATTAAGACATTCATGGAGTTAAAACTGCAATATTAGACAGTTTGAAATTTTCCAAAACCGAGGCCCAAAACGAAATCTCGACTTTCGGAAGGCATAAATCAACATACGTGCGTCTGATGGTCATACTCCATTTATTAAAGTTTCTTAATTTATCATTATTAAGACATTCATGGAGATAAAACTGCAATATTAGACAGTTTGAAAATTTCCTAAAACCGAGACACTCAAACGAAATCTCGACTTTCGGAAGGCATAAATCAACATACGTGCGTCTGATGGTCATACTCCATTTATTAAAGTTTCTTAATTTATCATTATTAAGACATTCATGGTGTTAAAACTGCAATATTAAAGAGTTTGAAAATTTCCTAAAAACCGAGGCCCTCAAACGAAATCTCGACTTTCGAAAGGCATAAATCAACATACGTGCGTCTGATGGTGATACTTCATTTATTAAAGTTTCTTAATTTATCATTATTAAGACATTCATAGAGTTAAAATTGCAATATTTTAATGTTTGAAAATTTCACAAAACCGAGGCCCTAAAACGAAAACTCGACTTTCGGAAGGCATAAATCAATATACGTGCGTCTGATGGTCATACTCCATTTATTAAAGTTTCTTCATTTATCATTATTAAGACATTCATGGAGTTAAAACTGCAATATTAGACAGTTTGAAATTTTCCAAAAACCGAGGCCCTAAAACGAAATCTCGACTTTCGGAAGGCATAAATCAACATACGTGCGTCTGATGGTCATACTCCATTTATTAAAGTTTCTTCATTTTTCGTTATTAAGACATTCTTGGAGTTAAAACTTCAATATTAGACAGTTTGAAAATTTCCCAAAACCGAGGCCTTTAAACGAAATCTCGACTTTCGGAAGTTATAAATCAACATACGTGCGTCTGATGGTCATACTCCATTTATTAAAGTTTCTTAATTTATCATTATTAAGACATTCATGGAGATAAAACTGCAATATTAGACAGTTTGAAAATTTCCTAAAACTGAGACCCTCAAACGAAATCTCGCCTTTCGGAAGACATAAATCAACATACGTGCGTCTGATGGTCATACTCCATTTATTAAAGGTTCTTAATTTATCATTATTAAGACATTCATGGAGTTAAAACTGCAATATTAAAAAGTTTGAAAATTTCCTAAAAACCGTGGCCCTTAAACGAAATCTCGACTTTCGAAAGGCATAAATCAACATACGTGCGTCTGATGGTCATACTCCGTTTATTAAAGTTTATTAATTTATCAGTATTAAGACATTCATGGAGTTAAAACTGCAATATTAGACAGTTTGAAAATTTCCCAAAACCGAGGCCCTAAATCGAAAACTCGACTTTCGGAAGGCATAAATCAACATACGTCGTCGATGGTCATACTCCATTTATTAAAGTTTCTTCATTTATCATTATTAAGACATTCATGGAGTTAAAACTGCAATATTAGACAGTTTGAAATTTTCCAAAAACCGAGGCCCAAAAACGAAATCTCGACTTTCGGAAGGCATAAATCAACATACGTGCGTCTGATGGTCATACTCCATTTATTAAAGTTTCTTAATTTATCATTATTAAGACATTCATGGAGATAAAACTGCAATATTAGACAGTTTGAAAATTTCCTAAAACCGAGACCCTCAAACGAAATCTCGACTTTCGGAAGGCATAAATCAACATACGTGCGTCTGATGGTCATACACCATTTATTAAAGTTTCTTAATTTATCATTATTAAGACATTCATGGTGTTAAAACTGCAATATTATAGAGTTTGAAAATTTCCTAAAAACCGAGGCCCTTAAACGAAATCTCGACTTTCGAAAGGCATAAATCAACATACGTGCGTCTGATGGTCATACTTCATTTATTAAAGTTTCTTAATTTATCATTATTAAGACATTCATAGAGTTAAAACTGCAATATTTTAATGTTTGAAAATTTCACAAAACCGAGGCCCTAAAACGAAAACTCGACTTTCGGAAGGCATAAATCAATATACGTGCGTCTGATGGTCATACTCCATTTATTAAAGTTTCTTCATTTATCATTATTAAGACATTCATGGAGTTAAAACTGCAATATTAGACAGTTTGAAATTTTCCAAAAACCGTGGCCCTAAAACGAAATCTCGACTTTCGGAAGGCATAAATCAACATATGTGCGTCTGATGGTCATACTCCATTTATTAAAGTTTCTTCATTTTTCATTATTAAGACATTCTTGGAGTTAAAACTGCAATATTAGACAGTTTGAAAATTTCCCAAAACCGAGGCCTTTAAACGAAATCTCGACTTTCGGAAGTTATAAATCAACATATGTGCGTCTGATGGTCATACTCCATTTATTAAAGTTTCTTCATTTATCATTATTAAGACATCATGGAGTTAAAACTGCAATATTAGATAGTTTAAAAATCTCCCAAAACCGAGGCCTTAAAACGAAATCTCGACTTTCGGAAGGAATAAATCAACATACGTGCGTCTGATAGTCATACTCCATTTATTAAAGTTTATTCATTTATAATTATTAAGACATTCATGAAGTTAAAACTGCAATATTAGACAGTTTAAAAATTTCCCAAAACCGAGCCCCTAAAACGAAATCTCGACTTTCGGAAGGCATAAATCAACATACTTGCGTCTGATGGTAATACTCCATTTATTAAAGTTTCTTCATTTATCATTATTATGACCTTCATGGAGTTAAAACTGCAATATTAGACAGTTTGAAAATTTCCCAAAGCCGAGTCCCTAAAACGAAATCTCGACTTTCGGAAGGCATAAATCAACATACGTGCGTCTGATGGTCATACCCCATCTATTAAAGTTTCTTCATTTATCATTATTAAGACATTCGAGGAGTTAAAACTGCAATATTAGACAGTTTGAAATTTTCCAAAAACCGAGACCCTCAAACGAAATCTCGAGTTTCGGAAGACATAAATCATCATACGTGCGTCTGATGGTCATACTCCATTTATTAAAATTTCTTCATTTATCATTATTAAGACATTCGAGGAGTTAAAACTGCAATATTAGACAGTTTGAAATTTCCCAAAACCGAGGACCTAAAATGAAATCTCGTCTTTCGGAAGGCATAAATCAACATACGTGCGTCTCATGGTCATACTCCATTTATTAAAATTTCTTAATTTATCATTATTAAGACATTCATGGAGATAAAACTGCAATATTAGACAGTTTGAAAATTTCCTAAAACTGAGACCCTCAAACGAAATCTCGACTTTCGGAAGGCATAAATCAACATACGTGCGTCTGATGGTCATACTCAGTTTATTAAAGTTTCATAATTTATCATTATTAAGACATTCATGGAGTTAAGACTGCAATATTAAAAAGTTTGAAAATTTCCTAAAAACCGTGGCCCTTAAACGAAATCTCGACTTTCGAAAAGCATAAATCAACATACGTCGCGTCGATGGTCATACTCCGTTTATTAAAGTTTCTTAATTTATCAGTATTAAGACATTCATGGAGTTAAAACTGCAATATTAGACAGTTTGAAAATTTCCCAAAACCGAGGCCCTAAAACGAAAACTCGACTTTCGGAAGACATAAATCAACATACGTGCGTCTGATGGTCATACTCCATTTATTAAAGTTTCTTCATTTATCATTATTAAGACATTCATGTAGTTATAACTGCAATATTAGACAGTTTGAAAATTTCCAAAACCGAGGCCCTAAAACGAAATCTCGACTTTCGGAAGGCATAAATCAACATACGTCGTCGATGGTCATAATCCATTTATTAAAGTTTCTTAATTTATCATTATTAAGACATTCATGTAGTTATAACTGCAATATTAGACAGTTTGAAAATTTCCAAAACCGAGGCCCTAAAACGAAATCTCGACTTTCGGAAGGCATAAATCAACATACGTCGTCGATGGTCATAATCCATTTATTAAAGTTTCTTAATTTATCATTATTAAGACATTCATGGAGATAAAACTGCAATATTAGACAGTTTGAAAATTTCCTAAAACCGAGATCCTCAAACGAAATCTCGACTTTCGGAAGGCATAAATCAACATACGTCGTCGATGGTCATACTCCATTTATTAAAATTTCTTAATTTATCATTATTAAGACATTCATGGAGATAAAACTGCAATATTAGACAGTTTGAAAATTTCCTAAAACCGAGACCCTCAAACGAAATCTCGACTTTCGGAAGGCATAAATCAACATACGTGCGTCTGATGGTCATACTCCATTTATTAAAGTTTCTTAATTTATCATTATTAAGACATTCATGGAGTTAAAACTGCAATATTAGACAGTTTGAAAATTTCCCAAAACCGAGGCCCTAAAACGAAAACTCGACTTTCGGAAGACATAAATCAACATACGTGCGTCTGATGGTCATACTCCATTTATTAAAGTTTCTTCATTTATCATTATTAAGACATTCATGTAGTTATAACTGCAATATTAGACAGTTTGAAATTTTCCAAAAACCGAGGCCCTAAAACGAAATCTCGACTTTCGGAAGGCATAAATCAACATACGTGCGTCTGATGGTCATAATCCATTTATTAAAGTTTCTTAATTTATCATTATTAAGACATTCATGGAGATAAAACTGCAATATTAGACAGTTTGAAAATTTCCTAAAACCGAGATCCTCAAACGAAATCTCGACTTTCGGAAGGCATAAATCAACATACGTGCGTCTGATGGTCATACTCCATTTATTAAAATTTCTTAATTTATCATTATTAAGACATTCATGGAGATAAAACTGCAATATTAGACAGTTTGAAAATTTCCTAAAACTGAGACCCTCAAACGAAATCTCGACTTTCGGAAGGCATAAATCAACATACGTGCGTCTGATGGTCATACTCCATTTATTAAAGTTTCATAATTTATCATTATTAAGACATTCATGGAGTTAAAACTGTAACATTAGACAGTTTAAAAATTTCCCAAAACCGAGGCCTTTAAACGAAATCTCGACTTTCGGAAGGAATAAATCAACATACGTGCGTCTGATGGTCATACTCCATTTATTAAAATTTATTCATTTATCATTATTAAGACATTCTTGAAGTTAAAACTGCAATATTAGACAGTTTAAAAATTTCCCAAAACCGAGCCCCTAAAACGAAATCTCGACTTTCGGAAGGCATAAATCAACATACTTGCGTCTGATGGTAATACTCCATTTATTAAAGTTTCTTCATTTATCATTATTATGACCTTCATGGAGTTAAAGCTGCAATATTAGACAGTTTGAAAATTTCCCAAAGCCGAGTCCCTAAAACGAAATCTCGACTTTCGGAAGGCATAAATCAACATACGTGCGTCTGATGGTCATACCCCATCTATTAAAGTTTCTTCATTTATCATTATTAAGACATTCGAGTAGTTAAAACTGCAATATTAGACAGTTTGAAGTTTTCCAAAAACCGAGACCCTCAAACGAAATCTCGAGTTTCGGAAGACATAAATCATCATACGTGCGTCTGATGGTCATACTCCATTTATTAAAATTTCTTCATTTATCATTATTAAGACATTCGAGGAGTTAAAACTGCAATATTAGACAGTTTGAAATTTCCCAAAACCGATGACCTAAAACGAAATCTCGTCTTTCGGAAGGCATAAATCAACATACGTGCGTCTGATGGTCATACTCCATTTATTAAAGTTTATTAATTTATCATTATTAAGACATTCATGGTGTTAAAACTGTAATATTAGACAGTTTAAAAATTTCCCAAAACCGAGGCCTTTAAACGAAATCTCGACTTTCGGAAGGTATAAATCAACATATGTGCGTCTGATGGCCATACTCCATTTATTAAAGTTTCTTCATTTATCATTTCATGGAGTTAAAACTGCAATATTAGATAGTTTAAAAATTTCCCAAAACCGAGGCCTTAAAACGAAATCTCGACTTTCGGAAGGAATAAATCAACATACGTGCGTCTGATGGTCATACTCCATTTATTAAAGTTTATTCATTTATAATTATTAAGACATTCATGAAGTTAAAACTGCAATATTAGACAGTTTAAAAATTTCCCAAAACCGAGCCCCTAAAACGAAATCTCGACTTTCGGAAGGCATAAATCGACATACTTGCGTCTGATGGTCATACTCCATTTATTAAAGGTTCTTAATTTATCATTATTAAGACATTCATGGAGTTAAAACTGCAATATTAAAAAGTTTGAAAATTTCCTAAAAACCGTGGCCCTTAAACGAAATCTCGACTTTCGAAAGGCATAAATCAACATACGTGCGTCTGATGGTCATACTCCGTTTATTAAAGTTTATTAATTTATCAGTATTAAGACATTCATGGAGTTAAAACTGCAATATTAGACAGTTTGAAAATTTCCCAAAACCGAGGCCCTAAATCGAAAACTCGACTTTCGGAAGGCATAAATCAACATACGTGCGTCTGATGGTCATACTCCATTTATTAAAGTTTCTTCATTTATCATTATTAAGACATTCATGGAGTTAAAACTGCAATATTAGACAGTTTGAAATTTTCCAAAAACCGAGGCCCAAAAACGAAATCTCGACTTTCGGAAGGCATAAATCAACATACGTGCGTCTGATGGTCATACTCCATTTATTAAAGTTTCTTAATTTATCATTATTAAGACATTCATGGAGATAAAACTGCAATATTAGACAGTTTGAAAATTTCCTAAAACCGAGACCCTCAAACGAAATCTCGACTTTCGGAAGGCATAAATCAACATACGTGCGTCTGATGGTCATACACCATTTATTAAAGTTTCTTAATTTATCATTATTAAGACATTCATGGTGTTAAAACTGCAATATTATAGAGTTTGAAAATTTCCTAAAAACCGAGGCCCTTAAACGAAATCTCGACTTTCGAAAGGCATAAATCAACATACGTGCGTCTGATGGTCATACTTCATTTATTAAAGTTTCTTAATTTATCATTATTAAGACATTCATAGAGTTAAAACTGCAATATTTTAATGTTTGAAAATTTCACAAAACCGAGGCCCTAAAACGAAAACTCGACTTTCGGAAGGCATAAATCAATATACGTGCGTCTGATGGTCATACTCCATTTATTAAAGTTTCTTCATTTATCATTATTAAGACATTCATGGAGTTAAAACTGCAATATTAGACAGTTTGAAATTTTCCAAAAACCGTGGCCC
Source organism: Silene latifolia (assembly GCF_048544455.1). Taxonomy (NCBI): domain Eukaryota; kingdom Viridiplantae; phylum Streptophyta; class Magnoliopsida; order Caryophyllales; family Caryophyllaceae; genus Silene; species Silene latifolia. The sequence continues at coordinate 105,064 of NW_027413183.1, read as the reverse complement.
TAAAACGAAATCTCGACTTTCGGAAGGCATAAATCAACATATGTGCGTCTGATGGTCATACTCCATTTATTAAAGTTTCTTCATTTTTCATTATTAAGACATTCTTGGAGTTAAAACTGCAATATTAGACAGTTTGAAAATTTCCCAAAACCGAGGCCTTTAAACGAAATCTCGACTTTCGGAAGTTATAAATCAACATATGTGCGTCTGATGGTCATACTCCATTTATTAAAGTTTCTTCATTTATCATTATTAAGACATCATGGAGTTAAAACTGCAATATTAGATAGTTTAAAAATCTCCCAAAACCGAGGCCTTAAAACGAAATCTCGACTTTCGGAAGGAATAAATCAACATACGTGCGTCTGATAGTCATACTCCATTTATTAAAGTTTATTCATTTATAATTATTAAGACATTCATGAAGTTAAAACTGCAATATTAGACAGTTTGAAAATTCCCAAAAACCGAGCCCCTAAAACGAAATCTCGACTTTCGGAAGGCATAAATCAACATACTTGCGTCTGATGGTAATACTCCATTTATTAAAGTTTCTTCATTTATCATTATTATGACCTTCATGGAGTTAAAACTGCAATATTAGACAGTTTGAAAATTTCCCAAAGCCGAGTCCCTAAAACGAAATCTCGACTTTCGGAAGGCATAAATCAACATACGTGCGTCTGATGGTCATACCCCATCTATTAAAGTTTCTTCATTTATCATTATTAAGACATTCGAGGAGTTAAAACTGCAATATTAGACAGTTTGAAATTTTCCAAAAACCGAGACCCTCAAACGAAATCTCGAGTTTCGGAAGACATAAATCATCATACGTGCGTCTGATGGTCATACTCCATTTATTAAAATTTCTTCATTTATCATTATTAAGACATTCGAGGAGTTAAAACTGCAATATTAGACAGTTTGAAATTTCCCAAAACCGAGGACCTAAAATGAAATCTCGTCTTTCGGAAGGCATAAATCAACATACGTGCGTCTCATGGTCATACTCCATTTATTAAAATTTCTTAATTTATCATTATTAAGACATTCATGGAGATAAAACTGCAATATTAGACAGTTTGAAAATTTCCTAAAACTGAGACCCTCAAACGAAATCTCGACTTTCGGAAGGCATAAATCAACATACGTGCGTCTGATGGTCATACTCAGTTTATTAAAGTTTCATAATTTATCATTATTAAGACATTCATGGAGTTAAGACTGCAATATTAAAAAGTTTGAAAATTTCCTAAAAACCGTGGCCCTTAAACGAAATCTCGACTTTCGAAAAGCATAAATCAACATACGTGCGTCTGATGGTCATACTCCGTTTATTAAAGTTTCTTAATTTATCAGTATTAAGACATTCATGGAGTTAAAACTGCAATATTAGACAGTTTGAAAATTTCCCAAAACCGAGGCCCTAAAACGAAAACTCGACTTTCGGAAGACATAAATCAACATACGTGCGTCTGATGGTCATACTCCATTTATTAAAGTTTCTTCATTTATCATTATTAAGACATTCATGTAGTTATAACTGCAATATTAGACAGTTTGAAATTTTCCAAAAACCGAGGCCCTAAAACGAAATCTCGACTTTCGGAAGGCATAAATCAACATACGTGCGTCTGATGGTCATAATCCATTTATTAAAGTTTCTTAATTTATCATTATTAAGACATTCATGTAGTTATAACTGCAATATTAGACAGTTTGAAATTTTCCAAAAACCGAGGCCCTAAAACGAAATCTCGACTTTCGGAAGGCATAAATCAACATACGTCGTCGATGGTCATAATCCATTTATTAAAGTTTCTTAATTTATCATTATTAAGACATTCATGGAGATAAAACTGCAATATTAGACAGTTTGAAAATTTCCTAAAACCGAGATCCTCAAACGAAATCTCGACTTTCGGAAGGCATAAATCAACATACGTGCGTCTGATGGTCATACTCCATTTATTAAAATTTCTTAATTTATCATTATTAAGACATTCATGGAGATAAAACTGCAATATTAGACAGTTTGAAAATTTCCTAAAACTGAGACCCTCAAACGAAATCTCGACTTTCGGAAGGCATAAATCAACATACGTGCGTCTGATGGTCATACTCCATTTATTAAAGTTTCTTAATTTATCATTATTAAGACATTCATGGAGTTAAAACTGCAATATTAGACAGTTTGAAAATTTCCCAAAACCGAGGCCCTAAAACGAAAACTCGACTTTCGGAAGACATAAATCAACATACGTGCGTCTGATGGTCATACTCCATTTATTAAAGTTTCTTCATTTATCATTATTAAGACATTCATGTAGTTATAACTGCAATATTAGACAGTTTGAAAATTTCCAAAAACCGAGGCCCTAAAACGAAATCTCGACTTTCGGAAGGCATAAATCAACATACGTGCGTCTGATGGTCATAATCCATTTATTAAAGTTTCTTAATTTATCATTATTAAGACATTCATGGAGATAAAACTGCAATATTAGACAGTTTGAAAATTTCCTAAAACCGAGATCCTCAAACGAAATCTCGACTTTCGGAAGGCATAAATCAACATACGTGCGTCTGATGGTCATACTCCATTTATTAAAATTTCTTAATTTATCATTATTAAGACATTCATGGAGATAAAACTGCAATATTAGACAGTTTGAAAATTTCCTAAAACTGAGACCCTCAAACGAAATCTCGACTTTCGGAAGGCATAAATCAACATACGTGCGTCTGATGGTCATACTCCATTTATTAAAGTTTCATAATTTATCATTATTAAGACATTCATGGAGTTAAAACTGTAACATTAGACAGTTTAAAAATTTCCCAAAACCGAGGCCTTTAAACGAAATCTCGACTTTCGGAAGGAATAAATCAACATACGTGCGTCTGATGGTCATACTCCATTTATTAAAATTTATTCATTTATCATTATTAAGACATTCTTGAAGTTAAAACTGCAATATTAGACAGTTTAAAAATTTCCCAAAACCGAGCCCCTAAAACGAAATCTCGACTTTCGGAAGGCATAAATCAACATACTTGCGTCTGATGGTAATACTCCATTTATTAAAGTTTCTTCATTTATCATTATTATGACCTTCATGGAGTTAAAGCTGCAATATTAGACAGTTTGAAAATTTCCCAAAGCCGAGTCCCTAAAACGAAATCTCGACTTTCGGAAGGCATAAATCAACATACGTGCGTCTGATGGTCATACCCCATCTATTAAAGTTTCTTCATTTATCATTATTAAGACATTCGAGTAGTTAAAACTGCAATATTAGACAGTTTGAAGTTTTCCAAAAACCGAGACCCTCAAACGAAATCTCGAGTTTCGGAAGACATAAATCATCATACGTGCGTCTGATGGTCATACTCCATTTATTAAAATTTCTTCATTTATCATTATTAAGACATTCGAGGAGTTAAAACTGCAATATTAGACAGTTTGAAATTTCCCAAAACCGATGACCTAAAACGAAATCTCGTCTTTCGGAAGGCATAAATCAACATACGTGCGTCTGATGGTCATACTCCATTTATTAAAGTTTATTAATTTATCATTATTAAGACATTCATGGTGTTAAAACTGTAATATTAGACAGTTTAAAAATTTCCCAAAACCGAGGCCTTTAAACGAAATCTCGACTTTCGGAAGGTATAAATCAACATATGTGCGTCTGATGGCCATACTCCATTTATTAAAGTTTCTTCATTTATCATTTCATGGAGTTAAAACTGCAATATTAGATAGTTTAAAAATTTCCCAAAACCGAGGCCTTAAAACGAAATCTCGACTTTCGGAAGGAATAAATCAACATACGTGCGTCTGATGGTCATACTCCATTTATTAAAGTTTATTCATTTATAATTATTAAGACATTCATGAAGTTAAAACTGCAATATTAGACAGTTTAAAAATTTCCCAAAACCGAGCCCCTAAAACGAAATCTCGACTTTCGGAAGGCATAAATCGACATACTTGCGTCTGATGGTCATACTCCATTTATTAAAATTTCTTAATTTATCATTATTAAGACATTCATGGAGATAAAACTGGAATATTAGACAGTTTGAAAATTTCCTAAAACTGAGACCCTCAAACGAAATCTCGACTTTCGGAAGGCATAAATCAACATACGTGCGTCTGATGGTCATACTCCATTTATTAAAGTTTCATAATTTATCATTATTAAGACATTCATGGAGTTAAAACTACAATATTAATAAGTTTGAAAATTTCCTAAAAACCAAGGCCCTTAGACGAAATCTCGACTTTCGAAAGGCATAAATCAACATACGTGCGTCTGATGGTCATACTCCATTTATTAAAGTTTCTTAATTTATCAGTATTAAAACATTCATGGAGTTAAAACTGCAATATTAGACAGTTTGAAAATTTCCCAAAATCGAGGCCCTAAATCGAAAACTCGACTTTCGGAATGCATAAATCAACATACGTGCGTCTGATGGTCATACTCCATTTATTAAAATTTCTTAATTTATTATTATTAAGACATTCATGGAGATAAAACTGCAATATTAGACAGTTTGAAAATTTCCTAAAACTGAGACCCTCAAACGAAATCTCGACTTTCGGAAGGCATAAATCAACATACGTGCGTCTGATGGTCATAATCCATTTATTAAAGTTTCTTAATTTATCATTATTAAGACATTCATGGAGATAAAACTGCAATATTAGACAGTTTGAAAATTTCCTAAAACCGAGATCCTCAAACGAAATCTCGACTTTCGGAAGGCATAAATCAACATACGTGCGTCTGATGGTCATACTCCATTTATTAAAGTTTCTTAATTTATCATTATTAAGACATTCATGGTGTTAAAACTGTAATATTAGACAGTTTAAAAATTTCCCAAAACCGAGGCCTTTAAACGAAATCTCGACTTTCGGAAGGTATAAATCAACATATGTGCGTCTGATGGTCATACTCCATTTATTAAAGTTTCTTCATTTATCATTATTAAGACATTCATGGAGTTAAAACTGTAATATTAGACAGTTTAAAAATTTCCCAAAACCGAGGCCTTTAAACGAAATCTCGACTTTCGGAAGGTATAAATCAACATATGTGCGTCTGATGGTCATACTCCATTTATTAAAGTTTCTTCATTTATCATTTCATGGAGTTAAAACTGCAATATTAGATAGTTTAAAAATTTCCCAAAACCGAGGCCTTAAAACGAAATCTCGACTTTCGGAAGGAATAAATCAACATACGTGCGTCTGATGGTCATACTCCATTTATTAAAGTTTATTCATTTATAATTATTAAGACATTCATGAAGTTAAAACTGCAATATTAGACAGTTTAAAAATTTCCCAAAACCGAGCCCCTAAAACCAAATCTCGACTTTCGGAAGGCATAAATCAACATACTTGCGTCTGATGGTCATACTCCATTTATTAAAATTTCTTAATTTATCATTATTAAGACATTCATGGAGATAAAACTGCAATATTAGACAGTTTGAAAATTTCCTAAAACTGAGACCCTCAAACGAAATCTCGACTTTCGGAAGGCATAAATCAACATACGTGCGTCTGATGGTCATACTCCATTTATTAAAGTTTCATAATTTATCATTATTAAGACATTCATGGAGTTAAAACTGTAATATTAGACAGTTTAAAAATTTCCCAAAACCGAGGCCTTTAAACGAAATCTCGACTTTCGGAAGGAATAAATCAACATACGTGCGTCTGATGGTCATACTCCATTTATTAAAATTTATTCATTTATCATTATTAAGACATTCTTGAAGTTAAAACTGCAATATTAGACAGTTTAAAAATTTCCCAAAACCGAGCCCCTAAAACGAAATCTCGACTTTCGGAAGGCATAAATCAACATACTTGCGTCTGATGGTAATACTCCATTTATTAAAGTTTCTTCATTTATCATTATTATGACCTTCATGGAGTTAAAACTGCAATATTAGACAGTTTGAAAATTTCCCAAAGCCGAGTCCCTAAAACGAAATCTCGACTTTCGGAAGGCATAAATCAACATACGTGCGTCTGATGGTCATACCCCATCTATTAAAGTTTCTTCATTTATCATTATTAAGACATTCGAGTAGTTAAAACTGCAATATTAGACAGTTTGAAGTTTTCCAAAAACCGAGACCCTCAAACGAAATCTCGAGTTTCGGAAGACATAAATCATCATACGTGCGTCTGATGGTCATACTCCATTTATTAAAATTTCTTTATTTATCATTATTAAGACATTCGAGGAGTTAAAACTGCAATATTAGACAGTTTGAAATTTCCCAAAACCGATGACCTAAAACGAAATCTCGTCTTTCGGAAGGCATAAATCAACATACGTGCGTCTGATGGTCATACTCCATTTATTAAAGTTTCTTAATTTATCATTATTAAGACATTCATGGTGTTAAAACTGAAATATTAGACAGTTTAAAAATTTCCCAAAACCGAGGCCTTTAAACGAAATCTCGACTTTCGGAAGGTATAAATCAATATATGTGCGTCTGATGGTCATACTCCATTTATTAAAGTTTCTTCATTTATCATTTCATGGAGTTAAAACTGCAATATTAGATAGTTTAAAAATTTCCCAAAATCGAGGCCTTAAAACGAAATCTCGACTTTCGGAAGGAATAAATCAACATACGTGCGTCTGATGGTCATACTCCATTTATTAAAGTTTATTCATTTATAATTATTAAGACATTCATGAAGTTAAAACTGCAATATTAGACAGTTTAAAAATTTCCCAAAACCGAGCCCCTAAAACGAAATCTCGACTTTCGGAAGGCATAAATCAACATACTTGCGTCTGATGGTCATACTCCATTTATTAAAATTTCTTAATTTATCATTATTAAGACATTCATGGAGATAAAACTGCAATATTAGACAGTTTGAAAATTTCCTAAAACTGAGACCCTCAAACGAAATCTCGACTTTCGGAAGGCATAAATCAACATACGTGCGTCTGATGGTCATACTCCATTTATTAAAGTTTCTTAATTTATCATTATTAAGACATTCATGGTGTTAAAACTGAAATATTAGACAGTTTAAAAATTTCCCAAAACCGAGGCCTTTAAACGAAATCTCGACTTTCGGAAGGTATAAATCAATATATGTGCGTCTGATGGTCATACTCCATTTATTAAAGTTTATTCATTTATAATTATTAAGACATTCATGGAGTTAAAACTGCAATATTAGACAGTTTGAAAATTTCCCAAAATCGAGGCCCTAAATCGAAAACTCGACTTTCGGAATGCATAAATCAACATACGTGCGTCTGATGGTCATACTCCATTTATTAAAATTTCTTAATTTATTATTATTAAGACATTCATGGAGATAAAACTGCAATATTAGACAGTTTGAAAATTTCCTAAAACTGAGACCCTCAAACGAAATCTCGACTTTCGGAAGGCATAAAAAAACATACGTGCGTCTGATGGTGATACTCCATTTATTAAAGTTTCTTAATTTATCATTATTAAGACATTCATGGAGATAAAACTGCAATTTTAGACAGTTTGAAAATTTCCTAAAACTGAGACCCTCAAACGAAATCTCGACTTTCGGAAGACATAAATCAACATACGTGCGTCTGATGGTCATACTCCATTTATTAAAGGTTCTTAATTTATCATTATTAAGACATTCATGGAGTTAAAACTGCAATATTAAACAGTTTGAAAATTTCCTAAAAACCGTGGCCCTTAAACGAAATCTCGACTTTCGAAAGGCATAAATCAACATACGTGCGTCTGATGGTCATACTCCGTTTATTAAAGTTTCTTAATTTATCAGTATTAAGACATTCATGGAGTTAAAACTGCAATATTAGACAGTTTGAAAATTTCCCAAAACCGAGGCCCTAAATCGAAAACTCGACTTTCGGAAGACATAAATCAACATACGTGCGTCTGATGGTCATACTCCATTTATTAAAGTTTCTTCATTTATCATTATTAAGACATTCATGTAGTTATAACTGCAATATTAGACAGTTTGAAATTTTCCAAAAACCGAGGCCCTAAAACGAAATCTCGACTTTCGGAAGGCATAAATCAACATACGTGCGTCTGATGGTCATAATCCATTTATTAAAGTTTCTTAATTTATCATTATTAAGACATTCATGGAGATAAAACTGCAATATTAGACAGTTTGAAAATTTCCTAAAACCGAGATCCTCAAACGAAATCTCGACTTTCGGAAGGCATAAATCAACATACGTGCGTCTGATGGTCATACCCCATCTATTAAAGTTTCTTCATTTATCATTATTAAGACATTCGAGTAGTTAAAACTGCAATATTAGACAGTTTGAAGTTTTCCAAAAACCGAGACCCTCAAACGAAATCTCGAGTTTCGGAAGACATAAATCATCATACGTGCGTCTGATGGTCATACTCCATTTATTAAAATTTCTTCATTTATCATTATTAAGACATTCGAGGAGTTAAAACTGCAATATTAGACAGTTTGAAATTTCCCAAAACCGATGACCTAAAACGAAATCTCGTCTTTCGGAAGGCATAAATCAACATACGTGCGTCTGATGGTCATACTCCATTTATTAAAGTTTCTTAATTTATCATTATTAAGACATTCATGGTGTTAAAACTGAAATATTAGACAGTTTAAAAATTTCCCAAAACCGAGGCCTTTAAACGAAATCTCGACTTTCGGAAGGTATAAATCAACATATGTGCGTCTGATGGTCATACTCCATTTATTAAAGTTTCTTCATTTATCATTTCATGGAGTTAAAACTGCAATATTAGATAGTTTAAAAATTTCCCAAAACCGAGGCCTTAAAACGAAATCTCGACTTTCGGAAGGAATAAATCAACATACGTGCGTCTGATGGTCATACTCCATTTATTAAAGTTTATTCATTTATAATTATTAAGACATTCATGAAGTTAAAACTGCAATATTAGACAGTTTAAAAATTTCCCAAAACCGAGCCCCTAAAACGAAATCTCGACTTTCGGAAGGCATAAATCAACATACTTGCAAGTCGATGGTCATACTCCATTTATTAAAATTTCTTAATTTATCATTATTAAGACATTCATGGAGATAAAACTGCAATATTAGACAGTTTGAAAATTTCCTAAAACTGAGACCCTCAAACGAAATCTCGACTTTCGGAAGGCATAAATCAACATACGTGCGTCTGATGGTCATACTCCATTTATTAAAGTTTCATAATTTATCATTATTAAGACATTCATGGAGTTAAAACTACAATATTAATAAGTTTGAAAATTTCCTAAAAACCAAGGCCCTTAGACGAAATCTCGACTTTCGAAAGGCATAAATCAACATACGTGCGTCTGATGGTCATACTCCATTTATTAAAGTTTCTTAATTTATCAGTATTAAAACATTCATGGAGTTAAAACTGCAATATTAGACAGTTTGAAAATTTCCCAAAATCGAGGCCCTAAATCGAAAACTCGACTTTCGGAATGCATAAATCAACATACGTGCGTCTGATGGTCATACTCCATTTATTAAAATTTCTTAATTTATTATTATTAAGACATTCATGGAGATAAAACTGCAATATTAGACAGTTTGAAAATTTCCTAAAACTGAGACCCTCAAACGAAATCTCGACTTTCGGAAGGCATAAATCAACATACGTGCGTCTGATGGTGATACTCCATTTATTAAAGTTTCTTAATTTATCATTATTAAGACATTCATGGAGATAAAACTGCAATTTTAGACAGTTTGAAAATTTCCTAAAACTGAGACCCTCAAACGAAATCTCGACTTTCGGAAGACATAAATCAACATACGTGCGTCTGATGGTCATACTCCATTTATTAAAGGTTCTTAATTTATCATTATTAAGACATTCATGGAGTTAAAACTGCAATATTAAACAGTTTGAAAATTTCCTAAAAACCGTGGCCCTTAAACGAAATCTCGACTTTCGAAAGGCATAAATCAACATACGTGCGTCTGATGGTCATACTCCGTTTATTAAAGTTTCTTAATTTATCAGTATTAAGACATTCATGGAGTTAAAACTGCAATATTAGACAGTTTGAAAATTTCCCAAAACCGAGGCCCTAAATCGAAAACTCGACTTTCGGAAGACATAAATCAACATACGTGCGTCTGATGGTCATACTCCATTTATTAAAGTTTCTTCATTTATCATTATTAAGACATTCATGTAGTTATAACTGCAATATTAGACAGTTTGAAATTTTCCAAAAACCGAGGCCCTAAAACGAAATCTCGACTTTCGGAAGGCATAAATCAACATACGTGCGTCTGATGGTCATAATCCATTTATTAAAGTTTCTTAATTTATCATTATTAAGACATTCATGGAGATAAAACTGCAATATTAGACAGTTTGAAAATTTCCTAAAACCGAGATCCTCAAACGAAATCTCGACTTTCGGAAGGCATAAATCAACATACGTGCGTCTGATGGTCATACTCCATTTATTAAAGTTTCTTAATTTATCATTATTAAGACATTCATGGTGTTAAAACTGTAATATTAGACAGTTTAAAAATTTCCCAAAACCGAGGCCTTTAAACGAAATCTCGACTTTCGGAAGGTATAAATCAACATATGTGCGTCTGATGGTCATACTCCATTTATTAAAGTTTCTTCATTTATCATTATTAAGACATTCATGGAGTTAAAACTGCAATATTAGACAATTTGAAATTTTCCAAAAACCGAGGCCCTAAAACGAAATCTCGACTTTCGGAAGATATAAATCAACATACGTGCGTCTTATGGTCATACTCCATTTATTAAAGTTTCTTCATTTATCATTATTAAGACATTCATGGAGTTAAAACTGTAATATTAGACAGTTTAAAAATTTCCCAAAACCGAGGCCTTTAAACGAAATCTCGACTTTCGGAAGGAATAAATCAACATACGTGCGTCTGATGGTCATACTCCATTTATTAAAATTTATTCATTTATCATTATTAAGACATTCTTGAAGTTAAAACTGCAATATTAGACAGTTTAAAAATTTCCCAAAACCGAGCCCCTAAAACGAAATCTCGACTTTCGGAAGGCATAAATCAACATACTTGCGTCTGATGGTAATACTCCATTTATTAAAGTTTCTTCATTTATCATTATTATGACCTTCATGGAGTTAAAACTGCAATATTAGACAGTTTGAAAATTTCCCAAAGCCGAGTCCCTAAAACGAAATCTCGACTTTCGGAAGGCATAAATCAACATACGTGCGTCTGATGGTCATACCCCATCTATTAAAGTTTCTTCATTTATCATTATTAAGACATTCGAGTAGTTAAAACTGCAATATTAGACAGTTTGAAGTTTTCCAAAAACCGAGACCCTCAAACGAAATCTCGAGTTTCGGAAGACATAAATCATCATACGTGCGTCTGATGGTCATACTCCATTTATTAAAATTTCTTCATTTATCATTATTAAGACATTCGAGGAGTTAAAACTGCAATATTAGACAGTTTGAAATTTCCCAAAACCGAGGACCTAAAACGAAATCTCGTCTTTCGGAAGGCATAAATCAACATACGTGCGTCTGATGGTCATACTCCATTTATTAAAGTTTCTTAATTTATCATTATTAAGACATTCATGGTGTTAAAACTGTAATATTAGACAGTTTAAAAATTTCCCAAAACCGAGGCCTTTAAACGAAATCTCGACTTTCGGAAGGTATAAATCAACATATGTGCGTCTGATGGTCATACTCCATTTATTAAAGTTTCTTCATTTATCATTATTAAGACATTCATGGAGTTAAAACTGCAATATTAGACAATTTGAAATTTTCCTAAAACCGAGGCCCTAAAACGAAATCTCGACTTTCGGAAGGTATAAATCAACATACGTGCGTCTTATGGTCATACTCCATTTATTAAAGTTTCTTCATTTATCATTATTAAGACATTCATGGAGTTAAAACTGTAATATTAGACAGTTTAAAAATTTCCCAAAACCGAGGCCTTTAAACGAAATCTCGACTTTCGGAAGGAATAAATCAACATACGTGCGTCTGATGGTCATACTCCATTTATTAAAGTTTATTCATTTATCATTATTAAGACATTCTTGAAGTTAAAACTGCAATATTAGACAGTTTAAAAATTTCCCAAAACCGAGCCCCTAAAACGAAATCTCGACTTTCGGAAGGCATAAATCAACATACTTGCGTCTGATGGTAATACTCCATTTATTAAAGTTTCTTCATTTATCATTATTATGACCTTCATGGAGTTAAAACTGCAATATTAGACAGTTTGAAAATTTCCCAAAGCCGAGTCCCTAAAACGAAATCTCGACTTTCGGAAGGCATAAATCAACATACGTGCGTCTGATGGTCATACCCCATCTATTAAAGTTTCTTCATTTATCATTATTAAGACATTCGAGGAGTTAAAACTGCAATATTAGACAGTTTGAAATTTCCCAAAACCGAGGACCTAAAACGAAATCTCGTCTTTCGGAAGGCATAAATCAACATACGTGCGTCTGATGGTCATACTCCATTTATTAAAGTTTCTTAATTTATCATTATTAAGACATTCATGGTGTTAAAACTGTAATATTAGACAGTTTAAAAATTTCCCAAAACCGAGGCCTTTAAACGAAATCTCGACTTTCGGAAGGTATAAATCAACATATGTGCGTCTGATGGTCATACTCCATTTATTAAAGTTTCTTCATTTATCATTATTAAGACATTCATGGAGTTAAAACTGCAATATTAGACAATTTGAAATTTTCCAAAAACCGAGGCCCTAAAACGAAATCTCGACTTTCGGAAGGTATAAATCAACATACGTGCGTCTTATGGTCATACTCCATTTATTAAAGTTTCTTAATTTATCAGTATTAAGACATTCATGGAGTTAAAACTGCAATATTAGACAGTTTGAAAATTTCCCAAAACCGAGGCCCTAAATCGAAAACTCGACTTTCGGAAGACATAAATCAACATACGTGCGTCTGATGGTCATACTCCATTTATTAAAGTTTCTTCATTTATCATTATTAAGACATTCATGTAGTTATAACTGCAATATTAGACAGTTTGAAATTTTCCAAAAACCGAGGCCCTAAAACGAAATCTCGACTTTCGGAAGGCATAAATCAACATACGTGCGTCTGATGGTCATAATCCATTTATTAAAGTTTCTTAATTTATCATTATTAAGACATTCATGGAGATAAAACTGCAATATTAGACAGTTTGAAAATTTCCTAAAACCGAGATCCTCAAACGAAATCTCGACTTTCGGAAGGCATAAATCAACATACGTGCGTCTGATGGTCATACTCAATTTAATAAAGTTTCTTCATTTATTATTATTAAAACATTCATGGTGGTAAAACTGCAATATTAGACAGTTTGAAAATTTCCAAAAACCGAGGCCCTCAAACGAAATCTCGACTTTCGGAAGGCATAAATCAACATACGTGCGTCTGATGGTCATACCCCATCTATTAAAGTTTCTTCATTTATCATTATTAAGACATTCGAGTAGTTAAAACTGCAATATTAGACAGTTTGAAGTTTTCCAAAAACCGAGGCCCTAAAACGAAATCTCGACTTTCGGAAGGTATAAATCAACATACGTGCGTCTTATGGTCATACTCCATTTATTAAAGTTTCTTCATTTATCATTATTAAGACATTCATGGAGTTAAAACTGTAATATTAGACAGTTTAAAAATTTCCCAAAACCGAGGCCTTTAAACGAAATCTCGACTTTCGGAAGGAATAAATCAACATACGTGCGTCTGATGGTCATACTCCATTTATTAAAGTTTATTCATTTATCATTATTAAGACATTCGAGGAGTTAAAACTGCAATATTAGACAGTTTGAAATTTCCCAAAACCGAGGACCTAAAACGAAATCTCGTCTTTCGGAAGGCATAAATCAACATACGTGCGTCTGATGGTCATACTCCATTTATTAAAGTTTCTTAATTTATCATTATTAAGACATTCATGGTGTTAAAACTGTAATATTAGACAGTTTAAAAATTTCCCAAAACCGAGCCCCTAAAACGAAATCTCGACTTTCGGAAGGCATAAATCAACATACTTGCGTCTGATGGTAATACTCCATTTATTAAAGTTTCTTCATTTATCATTATTATGACCTTCATGGAGTTAAAACTACAATATTAGACAGTTTGAAAATTTCCCAAAGCCGAGTCCCTAAAACGAAATCTCGACTTTCGGAAGGCATAAATCAACATACGTGCGTCTGATGGTCATACTCCATTTATTAAAGTTTATTCATTTATCATTATTAAGACATTCGAGGAGTTAAAACTGCAATATTAGACAGTTTGAAATTTCCCAAAACCGAGGACCTAAAACGAAATCTCGTCTTTCGGAAGGCATAAATCAACATACGTGCGTCTGATGGTCATACTCCATTTATTAAAGTTTATTCATTTATCATTATTAAGACATTCTTGAAGTTAAAACTGCAATATTAGACAGTTTAAAAATTTCCCAAAACCGAGCCCCTAAAACGAAATCTCGACTTTCGGAAGGCATAAATCAACATACTTGCGTCTGATGGTAATACTCCATTTATTAAAGTTTCTTCATTTATCATTATTATGACCTTCATGGAGTTAAAACTACAATATTAGACAGTTTGAAAATTTCCCAAAGCCGAGTCCCTAAAACGAAATCTCGACTTTCGGAAGGCATAAATCAACATACGTGCGTCTGATGGTCATACCCCATCTATTAAAGTTTCTTCATTTATCATTATTAAGACATTCGAGTAGTTAAAACTGCAATATTAGACAGTTTGAAGTTTTCCAAAAACCGAGACCCTCAAACGAAATCTCGAGTTTCGGAAGACATAAATCATCATACGTGCGTCTGATGGTCATACTCCATTTATTAAAATTTCTTCATTTATCATTATTAAGACATTCGAGGAGTTAAAACTGCAATATTAGACAGTTTGAAATTTCCCAAAACCGAGGACCTAAAACGAAATCTCGACTTTCGGAAGGCATAAATCAACATACGTGCGTCTGATGGTCATACTCCATTTATTAAAGTTTCTTCATTTATCATTATTAAGACATTCATGGAGTTAAAACTGCAATATTAGACAGTTTGAAAATTTCCCAAAACCGAGGCCTTTAAACGAAATCTCGACTTTCGGAAGGTATAAATCAACATATGTGCGTCTGATGGTCATACTCCACTTATTAAAGTTTCTTCATTTATCATTATTAAGACATTCATGGAGTTAAAACTGCAATATTAGACAATTTGAAATTTTCCAAAAACCGAGGCCCTAAAACGAAATCTCGACTTTCGAAAGGTATAAATCAACATACGTGCGTCTGATGGTCATACCCCATCTCTTAAAGTTTCTTCATTTATCATTATTAAGACATTCATGGAGTTAAAACTCATTTTCCAAAAACCGTGGCACTAAAACGAAATCTCGACTTTCGGAAGGTATAAATCAACATACGTGCGTCTGATGGTCATTCTCCATTTATTAAAGTTTCTTCATTTATCATTATTAAGACATTCATGGAGTTAAAACTGCAATATTAGATAGTTTAAAAATTTCCCAAAACCGAGGCCCTAAAACGAAATCTCGACTTTCGGAAGGAATAAATCATCATACGTGCGTCTGATGGTCATACTCCATTTATTAAAGTTTATTCATTTATCATTATTAAGACATTCATGAAGTTAAAACTACAATATTAGACAGTTTAAAAATTTCCCAAAACCGAGCCCCTAAAACGAAATCTCGACTTTCGGAAGGCATAAATCAACATACTTGCGTCTGATGGTAATACTCCATTTATTAAAGTTTCTTCATTTATCATTATTAAGACCTCCATGGAGTTAAAACTGCAATATTAGACAGTTTGAAAATTTCCCAAAGCCGAGTCCCTAAAACGAAATCTCGACTTTCGGAAGGCATAAATCAACATACGTGCATCTGATGGTCATACCCCATCTATTAAAGTTTCTTCATTTATCATTATTAAGACATTCGAGGAGTTAAAACTGCAATATTAGACAGTTTGAAATTTTCCAAAAACCGAGACCCTCAAACGATATCTCGAGTTTCGGAAGACATAAATCATCATACGTGCGTCTGATGGTCATACTCCATTTATTAAAATTTCTTCATTTATCATTATTAAGACATTCGAGGAGTTAAAACTGCAATATTAGACAGTTTGAAATTTCCCAAAACCGAGGACCTAAAACGAAATCTCGACTTTCGGAAGGCATAAATCAACATACGTGCGTCTGATGGTCATACTCCATTTATTAAAGTTTCTTCATTTATTATTATTAAGACATTCATGGAGTTAAAACTGCAATATTAGACAGTTTGAAAATTTCCCAAAGCCGAGGCCCTAAAACGAAATCTCGACTTTCGGAAGGCATAAATCAACATACGTGCGTCTGATGGTCATACCCCATTTATTAAAGTTTCTTCATTTATCATTATTAGGACATTCGTGGAGTTAAAACTGCAATATTAGACAGTTTGAAAATTTCCCAAAACCGAGCCCCTAAAACGAAATCTCGACTTTCGGAAGGCATAAATCAACATACGTGCGTCTGATGGTCATACCCCATTTATTAAAGTTTCTTCATTTATCATTATTAAGATATTCATGGAGTTAAAACTGCAATATTAGACAGTTTGAAATTTTTCAGAAACCGAGGCCCTAAAACGAAATCTTGACTTTCGAAAGGCATAAATCAACATACGTGCGTCTGCTGGTCATACTCCATTTATTAAAGTTTCTTCATTTATCATTATTAAGGCCTTCATGGAGTTAAAACTGCAATATTAGACAGTTTGAAAATTTCCCAAAACCGAGGCCCTAAATCGAAAACTCGACTTTCGGAAGGCATAAATCAACATACGTGCGTCTGATGGTCATACTCCATTTATTAAAGTTTCTTAATTTATCATTATTAAGAAATTCATGGTGTTAAAACTGCAATATTAAAGAGTTTGAAAATTTCCTAAAAACCGAGGCCCTTAAACGAAATCTCGACTTTCGAAAGGCATAAATCAACATACGTGCGTCTGATGGTCATACTTCATTTATTAAAGTTTCTTAATTTATCATTATTAAGACATTCATGGAGTTAAAACTGCAATATTAGACAGTTTAAAAATTTCACAAAACCGAGGCCCTAAAACGAAAACTCGACTTTCGGAAGGCATAAATCAATATACGTGCGTCTGATGGTCATACTCCATTTATTAAAGTTTCTTCATTTATCATTATTAAGACATTCATGGAGTTAAAATTGCAATATTAGACAATTTGAAATTTTCCAAAAACCGAGGCCCTAAAACGAAATCTCGACTTTCGGAAGGCATAAATCAACATACGTGCGTCTGATGGTCATACTCCATTTATTAAAGTTTCTTCATTTTTCATTATTAAGACATTCTTGGAGCTAAAACTGCAATATTAGACAGTTTGAAAATTTCCCAAAACCGAGGCCTTTAAACGAAATCTCGACTTTCGGAAGGTATAAATCAACATACGTGCGTCTGATGGTCATACTCCATTTATTAAAGTTTCTTCATTTATCATTATTAAGACATTCATGGAGTTAAAACTGCAGTTTGAAATTTTCCAAAAACCGAGGCCCTAAAACGAAATCTCGACTTTCGGAAGGTATAAATCAACATACGTGCGTCTGATGGTCATACTCCATTTATTAAAATTTCTTCATTTATCATTATTAAGACATTCATGGAGTTAAAACTCCAATATTACACAGTTTCAAATTTTCCAAAAATCGAGGCCCTAAAACGAAATCTCGACTTTCGGAAGGTATAAATCAACATACGTGCGTCTGATGGTCATACTTAATTTATTAAAGTTTCTTCATTTATCATTATTAAGACATTCATGGAGTTAAAACTGCAATATTAGATAGTTTAAAAATTTCCCAAAACCGAGGCCCTAAAACGAAATCTCGACTTTCGGAAGGAATAAATCAACATACGTGCGTCTGATGGTCATACTCCATTTATTAAAGTTTATTCATTTATCATTATTAAGACATTCATGGAGTTAAAACTGCAATATTAGACAGTTTAAAAATTTCCCAAAACCCAGCCCCTAAAACGAAATCTCGACTTTCGGAAGGCATAAATCAACATACTTGCGTCTGATGGTAATACTCCATTTATTAAAGTTTCTTCATTTATCATTATTAAGACATTCATGGAGTTAAAACTGCAATATTAAACAGTTTGAAAATTTTCCAAAGCCGAGGCCCTAAAACGAAATCTCGACTTTCGGAAGGCATAAATCAACATACGTGCGTCTGATGGTCATACTCCATTTATTAAAATTTCTTCATTTATCATTATTAAGACATTCATGGTGTTAAAACTTCAATATTAGACAGTTTAAAAATTTCCCAAAACCGAGGCCTTTAAACGAAATCTCGACTTTCGGAAGGCATAAATCAAAATACGTGCGTCTGATGGTCATACTCCATTTATTAAAGTTTCTTCATTTATCATTATTAAGACATTCATGGAGTTAAAATTGCAATATTAAACAGTTTGAAATTTTCCAAAAACCGAGGCCCAAAAACGAAATCTCGACTTTCGGAAGGTATAAATCAACATACGTGCGTCTGATGGTCATACTCCATGTATTAAAGTTTCTTCATTTATCATTATTAAGATATTCATGGAGTTAAAACTGCAATATTAGACAGTTTAAAAATTTCCCAAAACCGAGGCCCTAAAACGAAATCTGAACTTTCGGAAGGCATAAATCAACATACGTGCGTCTGATGGTCATACTCCATTTATTAAAGTTTTTTCATTTATCATTATTAAGACATTCATAGAGTTAAAACTGCAATATTAGACAGTTTGAAATTTCCTAAAAACCGAGGCCCTTAAACGAAATCTCGACTTTCGAAAGGCATAAATCAACATACGTGCGTCTGATGGTCATACTCCGTTTATTAAAACTGAGACCCTCAAACGAAATCTCGACTTTTGGAAGGCATAAATCATCATACGTGCGTCTGATGGTCATACTCCATTTATTAAAGTTTTTTCATTTATCATTATTAAGACATTCATAGAGTTAAAACTGCAATATTAGACAGTTTGAAATTTCCTAAAAACCGAGGCCCTTAAACGAAATCTCGACTTTCGAAAGGCATAAATCAACATACGTGCGTCTGATGGTCATACTCCGTTTATTAAAGTTTCTTAATTTATCAGTATTAAGACATTCATGGAGTTAAAACTGCAATATTAGACAGTTTGAAAATTTCCCAAAACCGAGGCCCTAAATCGAAAACTCGACTTTCGGAAAGCATAAATCAACATACGTGCGTCTGATGGTCATACTCCATTTATTAAAGTTTCTTCATTCATCATTATTAAGACATTCGTGGAGTTAAAACTGCAATATTAGACAGTTTGAAATTTTCCAAAAACCGAGACCCTCAAACGAAATCTCGAGTTTCGGAAGGCATAAATCATCATACGTGCGTCTGATGGTCATACTCCATTTATTAAAGTGTTTTCATTTATCATTATTAAGACATTCATAGAGTTAAAACTACAATATTAAACAGTTTGAAAATTTCCTAAAAACCGAGGCCCTTAAACGAAATCTCGACTTTCGAAAGGCATAAATCAACATACGTGCGTCTAATGGTCATACTCCATTTATTAAAGTTTCTTCATTTATCATTATTAAGACATTCATGGAGTTAAAACTGCAATATTAGACAGTTTAAAAATTTCCTAAAACTGAGACCCTCAAACGAAATCTCGACTTTCGGAAGGCATAAATCAACATACGTGCGTCTGATGGTCATACTCCATTTATTAAAGTTTCTTAATTTATCATTATTAAGACATTCATGGAGTTTAAACTGCAATATTAAACAGTTTGAAAATTTCCTAAAAACCGAGGCCCTTAAACGAAATCTCGACTTTCGAAAGGCATAAATCAACATACGTGCGTCTGATGGTCATACTCCATTTATTAAAGTTTATTCATTTATCATTATTAAGACATTCATGGAGTTAAAACTGCAATATTAGACAGTTTAAAAATTTCCCAAAACCCAGCCCCTAAAACGAAATCTCGACTTTCGGTAGACATAAATCAACATACTTGCGTCTGATGGTAATACTCCATTTATTAAAGTTTCTTCATTTATCATTATTAAGACATTCATGGAGTTAAAACTGCAATATTAAACAGTTTGAAAATTTTCCAAAGCCGAGGCCCTAAAACGAAATCTCGACTTTCGGAAGGTATAAATCAACATATGTGCGTCTGATGGTCATACTCCACTTATTAAAGTTTCTTCATTTATCATTATTAAGACATTCATGGACTTAAAAATGCGATATTAGACAGTTTGAAAATTTCCTAAAAAACGAGACCTCAAACGAAATCTCGAGTTTCGGAAGGCATAAATCAACATACGTTCGTCTGATGGTCATACTCCATTTATTAAAGTTTCTTCATTTATCATTATTAAGACATTAATGGAGTTAAAACTGCAATATTAGACAGTTTGAAAATTTCCTAAAACCGAGACCCTCAAACGAAATCTCGAGTTTCGGAAGGCATAAATCATCATACGTGCGTCTGATGGTCATACTCCATTTATTAAAGTTTCTTCGTTTATCATTATTAAGACATTCATGGAGTTAAAACTGCAATATTAGACAGTTTGAAAATTTCCTAAAAACCGAGTCCCTCAAACTAAATCTCGAGTTTCGGAAGGCATAAATCAACATACGTGCGTCTGATGGTCATACTCCATTTATTAAAGTTTCTTCATTTATCATTATTAAGACATTCGTGGAGTTAAAACTGCAATATTAGACAGTTTGAAAATTTCCGAAAACCGAGACCATCAAACGAAATCTCGACTTTCGGAAGGCATAAATCAACATACGTGCGTCTGATGGTCATACTCCATTTATTAAAGTTTCTTCATTTATCATTATTAAGACATTCATGGAGTTAAAACTGCAATATTAGACAGTTTGAAAATTTCCTAAAACCGAGACCATCAAACGAAATCTCGTCTTTCGGAAGGCATAAATCAACATACGTGCGTCTGATGGTCATACTCCATTTATTAAAATTTCTTCATTTATCATTATTAAGACATTCATGGAGTTAAAACTGCAATATTAGACAGTTTGAAAATTTCCTAAAACCGAGACCATCAAACGAAATCTCGACTTTCGGAAGGCATAAATCAACATACGTGCGTCTGATGGTCATACTCCATTTATTAAATTTTCTTCATTTATCATTATTAAGACATTCATGGACTTAAAAATGCGATATTAGACAGTTTGAAAATTTCCTAAAAAACGAGACCTCAAACGAAATCTCGAGTTTCGGAAGGCATAAATCAACATACGTTAAATCTGATGGTCATACTCCATTTATTAAAGTTTCTTCATTTATCATTATTAAGACATTAATGGAGTTAAAACTGCAATATTAGACAGTTTGAAAATTTCCTAAAACCGAGACCCTCAAACGAAATCTCGAGTTTCGGAAGGCATAAATCATCATACGTGCGTCTGATGGTCATACTCCATTTATTAAAGTTTCTTCGTTTATCATTATTAAGACATTCATGGAGTTAAAACTGCAATATTAGACAGTTTGAAAATTTCCAAAAAACGAGTCCCTCAAACGAAATCTCGAGTTTCGGAAGGCATAAATCAACATACGTGCGTCTGATGGTCATACTCCATTTATTAAAGTTTCTTCATTTATCATTATTAAGACATTCATGGAGTTAAAACTGCAATATTAGACAGTTTGAAAATTTCCTAAAACCGAGACCCTCAAACGAAATCTCGAGTTTCAGAAGGCATAAATCAACATACGTGCGTCTGATGGTCATACTCCATTTATTAAAGTTTCTTCATTTATCATTATTAAAACATTCATGGAGTTAAAACTGCAATATTAGACAGTTTGAAAATTTCCTAAAACCGAGACCATCAAACGAAATCTCGTCTTTCGGAAGGCATAAATCAACATACGTTAAATCGATGGTCATACTCCATTTATTAAAGTTTCTTCATTTATCATTATTAAGACATTAATAGAGTTAAAACTGCAATATTAGACAGTTTGAAAATTTCCTAAAAACCGAGACCCTCAAATGAAATCTCGACTTTCGGAAGGCCTAAATCAACATACGTGCGTCTGATGGTCATACTTCATTTATTAAAGTTTCTTCATTTATCATTATTAAGACATTAATGGAGCTAAAACTGCAATATTAGAAAGTTTGAAAATTTCCGAAAACCGAGACTATCAAACGAAATCTCGACTTTCGGAAGGCATAAATCAACATACGTGCGTCTGATGGTCATACTCCATTTATTAAAGTTTCTTCATTTATCATTATTTAGACATTCGTGGAGCTAAAACTGCAATATTAGACAGTTTGAAAATTTCCAAAAACCGAGGCCCTCAAACGAAATCTCGACTTTCGGAAGACATAAATCAACATACGTTCGTCTGATGGTCATACTCCATTTATTAAAGTTTCTTCATTTATCATTATTAAGACATTCATGGAGTTAAAACTGTAATATTAGACATTTTGAAAATTTCCTAAAACCGAGACCCTCAAACGAAATCTCGAGTTTCAGAAGGCATAAATCAACATACGTGCGTCTGATGGTCAATATTCCATTTATTAAAGTTTCTTCATTTATCATTATTAAGACATTCATGGAGTTAAAACTGCAATATTAGACAGTTTGAAAATTTCCAAAAACCGAGGCCCTCAAACGAAATCTCGACTTTCGGAAGACATAAATCAACATACGTTAAATCGATGGTCATACTCCATTTATTAAAGTTTCTTCATTTATCATTATTAAGACATTCATGGAGTTAAAACTGCAATATTAGACAGTTTGAAAATTTCCTAAAACCGAGACCCTCAAACGAAATCTCGAGTTTCAGAAGGCATAAATCAACATACGTGCGTCTGATGGTCATACTCCACTTATTAAAGTTTCTTCATTTATCATTATTAAGACATTCATGGAGTTAAAACTGCAATATTAGACAGTTTGAAAATTTCCTAAAACCGAGACCATCAAACGAAATCTCGTCTTTCGGAAGCCATAAATCAACATACGTGCGTCTGATGGTCATACTCCATTTATTAAAGTTTCTTCATTTATCATTATTAAGACATTAATGGAGTTAAAACTGCAATATTAGACAGTTTGAAAATTTCCGAAAACCGAGACCATCAAACGAAATCTCGACTTTCGAAAGGCATAAATCAACATACGTGCGTCTGATGGTCATACTCCATTTATTAAATTTTCTTCATTTATCATTATTAAGACATTCATGGAGTTAAAACTGCAATATTAGACAGTTTGAAAATTTCCGAAAACCGAGACCATCAAACGAAATCTCGACTTTCGGAAGGCATAAATCAACATACGTGCGTCTGATGGTCATACTCCATTTATTAAAATTTCTTCATTTATCATTATTAAGACATTCTTGGAGTTAAAACTGCAATATTAGACAGTTTGAAAATTTCCGAAAACCGAGACCATCAAACGAAATCTCGACTTTCGGAAGGCATAAATCAACATACGTGCGTCTGATGGTCATACTCCATTTATTAAAGTTTCTTCATTTATCATTATTTAGACATTCGTGGAGCTAAAACTGCAATATTAAACAGTTTGAAAATTTCCAAAAACCGAGGCCCTCAAACGAAATCTCGACTTTCGGAAGACATAAATCAACATACGTTCGTCTGATGGTCATACTCCATTTATTAAAGTTTCTTCATTTATCATTATTAAGACATTCATGGAGTTAAAACTGTAATATAAGACATTTTGAAAATTTCCTAAAACCGAGACCCTCAAACGAAATCTCGAGTTTCAGAAGACATAAATCAACATACGTGCGTCTGATGGTCAATATTCCATTTATTAAAGTTTCTTCATTTATCATTATTAAGACATTCATGGAGTTAAAACTGCAATATTAGACAGTTTGAAAATTTCCGAAAACCGAGACCATCAAACGAAATCTCGACTTTCGGAAGGCATAAATCAACATACGTGCGTCTGATGGTCATACTCCATTTATTAAAGTTTCTTCATTTATCATTATTAAGACATTAATGGAGTTAAAACTGCAATATTAGACAGTTTGAAAATTTCCGAAAACCGAGACCATCAAACGAAATCTCGAATTTCGGAAGGCATAAATCAACATACGTGCGTCTGATGGTCATACTCCATTTATTAAATTTTCTTCATTTATCATTATTAAGACATTCATGGACTTAAAAATGCGATATTAGACAGTTTGAAAATTTCCTAAAAAACGAGACCTCAAACGAAATCTCGAGTTTCGGAAGGCATAAATCAACATACGTTAAATCTGATGGTCATACTCCATTTATTAAAGTTTCTTCATTTATCATTATTAAGACATTAATGGAGTTAAAACTGCAATATTAGACAGTTTGAAAATTTCCTAAAACCGAGACCCTCAAACGAAATCTCGAGTTTCGGAAGGCATAAATCATCATACGTGCGTCTGATGGTCATACTCCATTTATTAAAGTTTCTTCGTTTATCATTATTAAGACATTCATGGAGTTAAAACTGCAATATTAGACAGTTTGAAAATTTCCTAAAAACCGAGTCCCTCAAACTAAATCTCGAGTTTCGGAAGGCATAAATCAACATACGTGCGTCTGATGGTCATACTCCATTTATTAAAGTTTCTTCATTTATCATTATTAAGACATTCATGGAGTTAAAACTGCAATATTAGACAGTTTGAAAATTTCCTAAAACCGAGACCCTCAAACGAAATCTCGAGTTTCAGAAGGCATAAATCAACATACGTGCGTCTGATGGTCATACTCCATTTATTAAAGTTTCTTCATTTATCATTATTAAGACATTCATGGAGTTAAAACTGCAATATTAGACAGTTTGAAAATTTCCTAAAACCGAGACCATCAAACGAAATCTCGTCTTTCGGAAGGCATAAATCAACATACGTGCGTCTGATGGTCATACTCCATTTATTAAAATTTCTTCATTTATCATTATTAAGACATTCATGGAGTTAAAACTGCAATATTAGACAGTTTGAAAATTTCCTAAAACCGAGACCATCAAACGAAATCTCGTCTTTCGGAAGGCATAAATCAACATACGTGCGTCTGATGGTCATACTCCATTTATTAAAGTTTCTTCATTTATCATTATTAAGACATTAATGGAGTTAAAACTGCAATATTAGACAGTTTGAAAATTTCCTAAAACCGAGACCATCAAACGAAATCTCGACTTTCGGAAGGCATAAATCAACATACGTGCGTCTGATGGTCATACTCCATTTATTAAATTTTCTTCATTTATCATTATTAAGACATTCATGGACTTAAAAATGCGATATTAGACAGTTTGAAAATTTCCTAAAAACGAGACCCTCAAACGAAATCTCGAGTTTGGAAGGCATAAATCAACATACGTTAAATCGATGGTCATACTCCATTTATTAAAGTTTCTTCATTTATCATTATTAAGACATTAATGGAGTTAAAACTGCAATATTAGACAGTTTGAAAATTTCCTAAAACCGAGACCCTCAAACGAAATCTCGAGTTTCGGAAGGCATAAATCATCATACGTGCGTCTGATGGTCATACTCCATTTATTAAAGTTTCTTCGTTTATCATTATTAAGACATTCATGGAGTTAAAACTGCAATATTAGACAGTTTGAAAATTTCCTAAAAACCGAGTCCCTCAAACTAAATCTCGAGTTTCGGAAGGCATAAATCAACATACGTGCGTCTGATGGTCATACTCCATTTATTAAAGTTTCTTCATTTATCATTATTAAGACATTCATGGAGTTAAAACTGCAATATTAGACAGTTTGAAAATTTCCTAAAACCGAGACCCTCAAACGAAATCTCGAGTTTCAGAAGGCATAAATCAACATACGTGCGTCTGATGGTCATACTCCATTTATTAAAGTTTCTTCATTTATCATTATTAAAACATTCATGGAGTTAAAACTGCAATATTAGACAGTTTGAAAATTTCCTAAAACCGAGACCATCAAACGAAATCTCGTCTTTCGGAAGGCATAAATCAACATACGTTAAATCTGATGGTCATACTCCATTTATTAAAGTTTCTTCATTTATCATTATTAAGACATTAATAGAGTTAAAACTGCAATATTAGACAGTTTGAAAATTTCCAAAAACCGAGACCCTCAAATGAAATCTCGACTTTCGGAAGGCCTAAATCAACATACGTGCGTCTGATGGTCATACTCCATTTATTAAAGTTTCTTTATTTATCATTATTAAAACATTCATCTAGTTAAAACTGCAATATTAGACAGTTTGAAAATTTCCAAAAAACCGAGGCCCTCAAACGAAATCTCGACTTTCGGAAGGCCTAAATCAACATACGTGCGTCTGATGGTCATACTTCATTTATTAAAGTTTCTTCATTTATCATTATTAAGACATTAATGGAGCTAAAACTGCAATATTAGAAAGTTTGAAAATTTCCGAAAACCGAGACTATCAAACGAAATCTCGACTTTCGGAAGGCATAAATCAACATACGTGCGTCTGATGGTCATACTCCATTTATTAAAGTTTCTTCATTTATCATTATTTAGACATTCGTGGAGCTAAAACTGCAATATTAGACAGTTTGAAAATTTCCAAAAACCGAGGCCCTCAAACGAAATCTCGACTTTCGGAAGACATAAATCAACATACGTTAAATCGATGGTCATACTCCATTTATTAAAGTTTCTTAATTTATCATTATTAAGACATTAATGGAGTTAAAACAGCAATATTAGACAGTTTGAAAATTTCCTAAAAACCGAGACCCTCAAACGAAATCTCGATTTTCGGAGGGCATAAATCAACATACGTGCATCTGATGGTCATACTCCATTTATTAAAGTTTCTTTATTTATCATTATTAAGACATTCATGGAGTTAAAACTGCAATATTAGACAGTTTGAAAATTTCCAAAAACCGAGACCATCAAACGAATTCTCGTCTTTCGGAAGGCATAAATCAACATACGTGCGTCTGTTAGTCATACTCCATTTATTAAAATTTCTTCATTTATCATTATTAAGACATTCATGGAGTTAAAACTGCAATATTAGACAGTTTGAAAATTTCCTAAAACCGAGACCATCAAACGAAATCTCGTCTCCATTTATTAAATTTTCTTCATTTATCATTATTAAGACATTCATGGACTTAAAACTGCGATATTAGACAGTTTGAAAATTTCCTAAAAAACGAGACCTCAAACGAAATCTCGAGTTTCGGAAGGCATAAATCAACATACGTTAAATCGATGGTCATACTCAATTTATTAAAGTTTCTTCATTAATCATTATTAAGACATTAATGGAGTTAAAACTGCAATATTAGACAGTTTGAAAATTTCCGAAAACCGAGACCATCAAACGAAATCTCGAGTTTCGGAAGGCATAAATCAACATACGTGCGTCTGACGGTCATACTCCATTTATTAAAGTTTCTTCATTAATCATTATTAAGACATTAATGGAGTTAAAACTGCAATATTAGACAGTTTGAAAATTTCCGAAAACCGAGACCATCAAACGAAATCTCGACTTTCGGAAGGCATAAATCAACATACGTGCGTCTGATGGTCATACTCCATTTATTAAAATTTCTTCATTTATCATTATTAAGACATTAATGGACTTAAAACTGCGATATTAGACAGTTTAAAAATTTCCTAAAAAACGAGACTTCAAACGAAATCTCGAGTTTGGAAGGCATAAATCAACATACGTTAATCGATGGTCATACTCCATTTATTAAAGTTTCTTCATTTATCATTATTAAGACATTAATGGAGTTAAAACTGCAATATTAGAGAGTTTGAAAATTTCCAAAAAACCGAGACCCTCAAACGAATTCTCGACTTTCGGAAGGCCTAAATCAACATACGTCCGTCTGATGGTCATACTCCATTTATTAAAGTTTCTTTATTTATCATTATTAAGACATTCATCTAGTTAAAACTGCAATATTAGACAGTTTTAAAATTTCCAAAAAACCGAGGCCCTCAAACGAAATCTCGACTTTCGGAAGGCCTAAATCAACATACGTGCGTCTGATGGTCATACTTCATTTATTAAAGTTTCTTATTTATCATTATTAAGACATTAATGGAGTTAAAACTGCAATATTAGAAAGTTTGAAAATTTCCGAAAACCGAGACTATCAAACGAAATCTCGACTTTCGGAAGGCATAAATCAACATACGTGCGTCTGATGGTCATACTCCATTTATTAAAGTTTCTTCATTTATCATTATTAAGACATTAATGGAGTTAAAACTGCAATATTAGACAGTTTGAAAATTTCCTAAAACCGAGACCCTCAAACGAAATCTCGACTTTCGGAAGGCCTAAATCAACATACGTGCGTCTGATGGTCATACTCAATTTATTAAAGTTTCTTTATTTATCATTATTAAGACATTCATCTAGTTAAAACTGCAATATTCGACAGTTTGAAAATTTCCTAAAACCGAGACCTTCAAACGAAATCTCGAGTTTCGGAAGGCATAAATCAACATACGTGCGTCTGATGGTCATACTCCATTTATTAAAGTTTCTTCTTTAATCATTATTAAGACATTAATGGAGTTAAAACTGCAATATTAGACAGTTTGAAAATTTCCGAAAACCGAGACCATCAAACGAAATCTCGACTTTCGGAAGGCATAAATCAACATACGTGCGTCTGATGGTCATACTCCATTTATTAAAATTTCTTCATTTATCATTATTAAGACATTAATGGACTTAAAACTGCGATATTAGACAGTTTGAAAATTTTCTAAAAAACGAGACCTCAAACGAAATCTCGAGTTTCGGAAGGCATAAATCAACATACGTTAAATCGATGGTCATACTCCATTTATTAAAGTTTCTTCATTTATCATTATTAAGACATTAATGGAGTTAAAACTGCAATATTAGAGAGTTTGAAAATTTCCAAAAAACCGATACCCTCAAACGAAATCTCGACTTTCGGAAGGCCTAAATCAACATACGTCCGTCTGATGGTCATACTCCATTTATTAAAGTTTCTTTATTTATCATTATTAAGACATTCATCTAGTTAAAACTGCAATATTAGACAGTTTTAAAATTTCCAAAAAAAAGGCCCTCAAACGAAATCTCGACTTTCGGAAGGCATAAATCAACATACGTGCGTCTGATGGTCATACTCCATTTATTAAATTTTCTTCATTTATCATTATTAAGACATTCATGGACTTAAAAATGCGATATTAGACAGTTTGAAAATTTCCTAAAAAACGAGACCTCAAACGAAATCTCGAGTTTCGGAAGGCATAAATCAACATACGTTAAATCGATGGTCATACTCCATTTATTAAAGTTTCTTCATTTATCATTATTAAGACATTAATGGAGTTAAAACTGCAATATTAGACAGTTTGAAAATTTCCTAAAACCGAGACCCTCAAACGAAATCTCGAGTTTCGGAAGGCATAAATCATCATACGTGCGTCTGATGGTCATACTCCATTTATTAAAGTTTCTTCGTTTATCATTATTAAGACATTCATGGAGTTAAAACTGCAATATTAGACAGTTTGAAAATTTCCTAAAAACCGAGGCCCTCAAACTAAATCTCGAGTTTCGGAAGGCATAAATCAACATACGTGCGTCTGATGGTCATACTCCATTTATTAAAGTTTCTTCATTTATCATTATTAAGACATTCATGGAGTTAAAACTGCAATATTAGACAGTTTGAAAATTTCCTAAAACCGAGAACCTCAAACGAAATCTCGAGTTTCAGAAGGCATAAATCAACATACGTGCGTCTGATGGTCATACTCCATTTATTAAAGTTTCTTCATTTATCATTATTAAAACATTCATGGAGTTAAAACTGCAATATTAGACAGTTTGAAAATTTCCTAAAACCGAGACCATCAAACGAAATCTCGTCTTTCGGAAGGCATAAATCAACATACGTTAAATGATGGTCATACTCCATTTATTAAAGTTTCTTCATTTATCATTATTAAGACATTAATAGAGTTAAAACTGCAATATTAGACAGTTTGAAAATTTCCTAAAAACCGAGACCCTCAAACGAAATCTCGACTTTCGGAAGGCCTAAATCAACATACGTTCGTCTGATGGTCATACTCCATTTATTAAAGTTTCTTTATTTATCATTATTAAAACATTCATCTAGTTAAAACTGCAATATTAGACAGTTTGAAAATTTCCAAAAAACCGAGGCCCTCAAACGAAATCTCGACTTTCGGAAGGCCTAAATCAACATACGTGCGTCTGATGGTCATACTTCATTTATTAAAGTTTCTTCATTTATCATTATTAAGACATTAATGGAGCTAAAACTGCAATATTAGAAAGTTTGAAAATTTCCGAAAACCGAGACTATCAAACGAAATCTCGACTTTCGGAAGGCATAAATCAACATACGTGCGTCTGATGGTCATACTCCATTTATTAAAGTTTCTTCATTTATCATTATTAAGACATTAATGGAGTTAAAACTGCAATATTAGACAGTTTGAAAATTTCCGAAAACCGAGACCATCAAACGAAATCTCGACTTTCGAAAGGCATAAATCAACATACGTGCGTCTGATGGTCATACTCCATTTATTAAATTTTCTTCATTTATCATTATTAAGACATTCATGGAGTTAAAACTGCAATATTAGACAGTTTGAAAATTTCCGAAAACCGAGACCATCAAACGAAATCTCGACTTTCGGAAGGCATAAATCAACATACGTGCGTCTGATGGTCATACTCCATTTATTAAAATTTCTTCATTTATCATTATTAAGACATTCTTGGAGTTAAAACTGCAATATTAGACAGTTTGAAAATTTCCGAAAACCGAGACCATCAAACGAAATCTCGACTTTCGGAAGGCATAAATCAACATACGTTCGTCTGATGGTCATACTCCATTTATTAAAGTTTCTTCATTTATCATTATTAAGACATTCATGGAGTTAAAACTGTAATATTAGACATTTTGAAAATTTCCTAAAACCGAGACCCTCAAACGAAATCTCGAGTTTCAGAAGGCATAAATCAACATACGTGCGTCTGATGGTCAATATTCCATTTATTAAAGTTTCTTCATTTATCATTATTAAGACATTCATGGAGTTAAAACTGCAATATTAGACAGTTTGAAAATTTCCAAAAACCGAGGCCCTCAAACGAAATCTCGACTTTCGGAAGACATAAATCAACATACGTTCGTCTGATGGTCATACTCCATTTATTAAAGTTTCTTCATTTATCATTATTAAGACATTCATGGAGTTAAAACTGCAATATTAGACAGTTTGAAAATTTCCTAAAACCGAGACCCTCAAACGAAATCTCGAGTTTCAGAAGGCATAAATCAACATACGTGCGTCTGATGGTCATACTCCACTTATTAAAGTTTCTTCATTTATCATTATTAAGACATTCATGGAGTTAAAACTGCAATATTAGACAGTTTGAAAATTTCCTAAAACCGAGACCATCAAACGAAATCTCGTCTTTCGGAAGCCATAAATCAACATACGTGCGTCTGATGGTCATACTCCATTTATTAAAGTTTCTTCATTTATCATTATTAAGACATTAATGGAGTTAAAACTGCAATATTAGACAGTTTGAAAATTTCCGAAAACCGAGACCATCAAACGAAATCTCGACTTTCGAAAGGCATAAATCAACATACGTGCGTCTGATGGTCATACTCCATTTATTAAATTTTCTTCATTTATCATTATTAAGACATTCATGGAGTTAAAACTGCAATATTAGACAGTTTGAAAATTTCCGAAAACCGAGACCATCAAACGAAATCTCGACTTTCGGAAGGCATAAATCAACATACGTGCGTCTGATGGTCATACTCCATTTATTAAAATTTCTTCATTTATCATTATTAAGACATTCTTGGAGTTAAAACTGCAATATTAGACAGTTTGAAAATTTCCGAAAACCGAGACCATCAAACGAAATCTCGACTTTCGGAAGGCATAAATCAACATACGTGCGTCTGATGGTCATACTCCATTTATTAAAGTTTCTTCATTTATCATTATTAAGACATTAATAGAGTTAAAACTGCAATATTAGACAGTTTGAAAATTTCCGAAAACCGAGACCATCAAACGAAATCTCGAATTTCGGAAGGCATAAATCAACATACGTGCGTCTGATGGTCATACTCCATTTATTAAATTTTCTTCATTTATCATTATTAAGACATTCATGGACTTAAAAATGCGATATTAGACAGTTTGAAAATTTCCTAAAAAACGAGACCTCAAACGAAATCTCGAGTTTCGGAAGGCATAAATCAACATACGTTCGTCTGATGGTCATACTCCATTTATTAAAGTTTCTTCATTTATCATTATTAAGACATTAATGGAGTTAAAACTGCAATATTAGACAGTTTGAAAATTTCCTAAAACCGAGACCCTCAAACGAAATCTCGAGTTTCGGAAGGCATAAATCATCATACGTGCGTCTGATGGTCATACTCCATTTATTAAAGTTTCTTCGTTTATCATTATTAAGACATTCATGGAGTTAAAACTGCAATATTAGACAGTTTGAAAATTTCCTAAAAACCGAGTCCCTCAAACTAAATCTCGAGTTTCGGAAGGCATAAATCAACATACGTGCGTCTGATGGTCATACTCCATTTATTAAAGTTTCTTCATTTATCATTATTAAGACATTCATGGAGTTAAAACTGCAATATTAGACAGTTTGAAAATTTCCTAAAACCGAGACCCTCAAACGAAATCTCGAGTTTCAGAAGGCATAAATCAACATACGTGCGTCTGATGGTCATACTCCATTTATTAAAGTTTCTTCATTTATCATTATTAAGACATTCATGGAGTTAAAACTGCAATATTAGACAGTTTGAAAATTTCCTAAAACCGAGACCATCAAACGAAATCTCGTCTTTCGGAAGGCATAAATCAACATACGTGCGTCTGATGGTCATACTCCATTTATTAAAATTTCTTCATTTATCATTATTAAGACATTCATGGAGTTAAAACTGCAATATTAGACAGTTTGAAAATTTCCTAAAACCGAGACCATCAAACGAAATCTCGTCTTTCGGAAGGCATAAATCAACATACGTGCGTCTGATGGTCATACTCCATTTATTAAAGTTTCTTCATTTATCATTATTAAGACATTAATGGAGTTAAAACTGCAATATTAGACAGTTTGAAAATTTCTTAAAACCGAGACCATCAAACGAAATCTCGACTTTCGGAAGGCATAAATCAACATACGTGCGTCTGATGGTCATACTCCATTTATTAAATTTTCTTCATTTATCATTATTAAGACATTCATGGACTTAAAAATGCGATATTAGACAGTTTGAAAATTTCCTAAAAAACGAGACCTCAAACGAAATCTCGAGTTTCGGAAGGCATAAATCAACATACGTTCGTCTGATGGTCATACTCCATTTATTAAAGTTTCTTCATTTATCATTATTAAGACATTAATGGAGTTAAAACTGCAATATTAGACAGTTTGAAAATTTCCTAAAACCGAGACCCTCAAACGAAATCTCGAGTTTCGGAAGGCATAAATCATCATACGTGCGTCTGATGGTCATACTCCATTTATTAAAGTTTCTTCGTTTATCATTATTAAGACATTCATGGAGTTAAAACTGCAATATTAGACAGTTTGAAAATTTCCAAAAAACGAGTCCCTCAAACGAAATCTCGAGTTTCGGAAGGCATAAATCAACATACGTGCGTCTGATGGTCATACTCCATTTATTAAAGTTTCTTCATTTATCATTATTAAGACATTCATGGAGTTAAAACTGCAATATTAGACAGTTTGAAAATTTCCTAAAACCGAGACCCTCAAACGAAATCTCGAGTTTCAGAAGGCATAAATCAACATACGTGCGTCTGATGGTCATACTCCATTTATTAAAGTTTCTTCATTTATCATTATTAAAACATTCATGGAGTTAAAACTGCAATATTAGACAGTTTGAAAATTTCCTAAAACCGAGACCATCAAACGAAATCTCGTCTTTCGGAAGGCATAAATCAACATACGTTCGTCTGATGGTCATACTCCATTTATTAAAGTTTCTTCATTTATCATTATGTCTTAATAGAGTTAAAACTGCAATATTAGACAGTTTGAAAATTTCCTAAAAACCGAGACCCTCAAATGAAATCTCGACTTTCGGAAGGCCTAAATCAACATACGTGCGTCTGATGGTCATACTCCATTTATTAAAGTTTCTTTATTTATCATTATTAAAACATTCATCTAGTTAAAACTGCAATATTAGACAGTTTGAAAATTTCCAAAAAACCGAGGCCCTCAAACGAAATCTCGACTTTCGGAAGGCCTAAATCAACATACGTGCGTCTGATGGTCATACTTCATTTATTAAAGTTTCTTCATTTATCATTATTAAGACATTAATGGAGCTAAAACTGCAATATTAGAAAGTTTGAAAATTTCCGAAAACCGAGACTATCAAACGAAATCTCGACTTTCGGAAGGCATAAATCAACATACGTGCGTCTGATGGTCATACTCCATTTATTAAAGTTTCTTCATTTATCATTATTTAGACATTCGTGGAGCTAAAACTGCAATATTAGACAGTTTGAAAATTTCCAAAAACCGAGGCCCTCAAACGAAATCTCGACTTTCGGAAGACATAAATCAACATACGTTCGTCTGATGGTCATACTCCATTTATTAAAGTTTCTTAATTTATCATTATTAAGACATTAATGGAGTTAAAACAAAGAATATTAGACAGTTTGAAAATTTCCTAAAAACCGAGACCCTCAAACGAAATCTCGATTTTCGGAGGGCATAAATCAACATACGTGCATCTGATGGTCATACTCCATTTATTAAAGTTTCTTTATTTATCATTATTAAGACATTCATGGAGTTAAAACGTCAATATTAGACAGTTTGAAAATTTCCAAAAACCGAGACCATCAAACGAATTCTCGTCTTTCGGAAGGCATAAATCAACATACGTGCGTCTGTTAGTCATACTCCATTTATTAAAATTTCTTCATTTATCATTATTAAGACATTCATGGAGTTAAAACTGCAATATTAGACAGTTTGAAAATTTCCTAAAACCGAGACCATCAAACGAAATCTCGTCTCCATTTATTAAATTTTCTTCATTTATCATTATTAAGACATTCATGGACTTAAAACTGCGATATTAGACAGTTTGAAAATTTCCTAAAAAACGAGACCTCAAACGAAATCTCGAGTTTCGGAAGGCATAAATCAACATACGTTAAATCGATGGTCATACTCAATTTATTAAAGTTTCTTCATTAATCATTATTAAGACATTAATGGAGTTAAAACTGCAATATTAGACAGTTTGAAAATTTCCGAAAACCGAGACCATCAAACGAAATCTCGAGTTTCGGAAGGCATAAATCAACATACGTGCGTCTGACGGTCATACTCCATTTATTAAATTTTCTTCATTAATCATTATTAAGACATTAATGGAGTTAAAACTGCAATATTAGACAGTTTGAAAATTTCCGAAAACCGAGACCATCAAACGAAATCTCGACTTTCGGAAGGCATAAATCAACATACGTGCGTCTGATGGTCATACTCCATTTATTAAAATTTCTTCATTTATCATTATTAAGACATTAATGGACTTAAAACTGCGATATTAGACAGTTTAAAAATTTCCTAAAAAACGAGACTTCAAACGAAATCTCGAGTTTCGGAAGGCATAAATCAACATACGTTCGTCTGATGGTCATACTCCATTTATTAAAGTTTCTTCATTTATCATTATTAAGACATTAATGGAGTTAAAACTGCAATATTAGAGAGTTTGAAAATTTCCAAAAAACCGAGACCCTCAAACGAATTCTCGACTTTCGGAAGGCCTAAATCAACATACGTCCGTCTGATGGTCATACTCCATTTATTAAAGTTTCTTTATTTATCATTATTAAGACATTCATCTAGTTAAAACTGCAATATTAGACAGTTTTAAAATTTCCAAAAACCGAGGCCCTCAAACGAAATCTCGACTTTCGGAAGGCCTAAATCAACATACGTGCGTCTGATGGTCATACTTCATTTATTAAAGTTTCTTATTTATCATTATTAAGACATTAATGGAGTTAAAACTGCAATATTAGAAAGTTTGAAAATTTCCGAAAACCGAGACTATCAAACGAAATCTCGACTTTCGGAAGGCATAAATCAACATACGTGCGTCTGATGGTCATACTCCATTTATTAAAGTTTCTTCATTTATCATTATTAAGACATTAATGGAGTTAAAACTGCAATATTAGACAGTTTGAAAATTTCCTAAAACCGAGACCCTCAAACGAAATCTCGACTTTCGGAAGGCCTAAATCAACATACGTGCGTCTGATGGTCATACTCAATTTATTAAAGTTTCTTTATTTATCATTATTAAGACATTCATCTAGTTAAAACTGCAATATTCGACAGTTTGAAAATTTCCTAAAACCGAGACCTTCAAACGAAATCTCGAGTTTCGGAAGGCATAAATCAACATACGTGCGTCTGATGGTCATACTCCATTTATTAAAGTTTCTTCTTTAATCATTATTAAGACATTAATGGAGTTAAAACTGCAATATTAGACAGTTTGAAAATTTCCGAAAACCGAGACCATCAAACGAAATCTCGACTTTCGGAAGGCATAAATCAACATACGTGCGTCTGATGGTCATACTCCATTTATTAAAATTTCTTCATTTATCATTATTAAGACATTAATGGACTTAAAACTGCGATATTAGACAGTTTGAAAATTTTCTAAAAAACGAGACCTCAAACGAAATCTCGAGTTTCGGAAGGCATAAATCAACATACGTTCGTCTGATGGTCATACTCCATTTATTAAAGTTTCTTCATTTATCATTATTAAGACATTAATGGAGTTAAAACTGCAATATTAGAGAGTTTGAAAATTTCCAAAAAACCGATACCCTCAAACGAAATCTCGACTTTCGGAAGGCCTAAATCAACATACGTCCGTCTGATGGTCATACTCCATTTATTAAAGTTTCTTTATTTATCATTATTAAGACATTCATCTAGTTAAAACTGCAATATTAGACAGTTTTAAAATTTCCAAAAAACCGAGGCCCTTAAACGAAATCTCGACTTTCGGAAGGCATAAATCAACATACGTGCGTCTGATGGTCATACTCCATTTATTAAATTTTCTTCATTTATCATTATTAAGACATTCATGGACTTAAAAATGCGATATTAGACAGTTTGAAAATTTCCTAAAAAACGAGACCTCAAACGAAATCTCGAGTTTCGGAAGGCATAAATCAACATACGTTAAATCTGATGGTCATACTCCATTTATTAAAGTTTCTTCATTTATCATTATTAAGACATTAATGGAGTTAAAACTGCAATATTAGACAGTTTGAAAATTTCCTAAAACCGAGACCCTCAAACGAAATCTCGAGTTTCGGAAGGCATAAATCATCATACGTGCGTCTGATGGTCATACTCCATTTATTAAAGTTTCTTCGTTTATCATTATTAAGACATTCATGGAGTTAAAACTGCAATATTAGACAGTTTGAAAATTTCCTAAAAACCGAGGCCCTCAAACTAAATCTCGAGTTTCGGAAGGCATAAATCAACATACGTGCGTCTGATGGTCATACTCCATTTATTAAAGTTTCTTCATTTATCATTATTAAGACATTCATGGAGTTAAAACTGCAATATTAGACAGTTTGAAAATTTCCTAAAACCGAGACCCTCAAACGAAATCTCGAGTTTCAGAAGGCATAAATCAACATACGTGCGTCTGATGGTCATACTCCATTTATTAAAGTTTCTTCATTTATCATTATTAAAACATTCATGGAGTTAAAACTGCAATATTAGACAGTTTGAAAATTTCCTAAAACCGAGACCATCAAACGAAATCTCGTCTTTCGGAAGGCATAAATCAACATACGTTCGTCTGATGGTCATACTCCATTTATTAAAGTTTCTTCATTTATCATTATTAAGACATTAATAGAGTTAAAACTGCAATATTAGACAGTTTGAAAATTTCCTAAAAACCGAGACCCTCAAACGAAATCTCGACTTTCGGAAGGCCTAAATCAACATACGTTAAATCGATGGTCATACTCCATTTATTAAAGTTTCTTTATTTATCATTATTAAAACATTCATCTAGTTAAAACTGCAATATTAGACAGTTTGAAAATTTCCAAAAAACCGAGGCCCTCAAACGAAATCTCGACTTTCGGAAGGCCTAAATCAACATACGTGCGTCTGATGGTCATACTTCATTTATTAAAGTTTCTTCATTTATCATTATTAAGACATTAATGGAGCTAAAACTGCAATATTAGAAAGTTTGAAAATTTCCGAAAACCGAGACTATCAAACGAAATCTCGACTTTCGGAAGGCATAAATCAACATACGTGCGTCTGATGGTCATACTCCATTTATTAAAGTTTCTTCATTTATCATTATTTAGACATTCGTGGAGCTAAAACTGCAATATTAGACAGTTTGAAAATTTCCAAAAACCGAGGCCCTCAAACGAAATCTCGACTTTCGGAAGACATAAATCAACATACGTTCGTCTGATGGTCATACTCCATTTATTAAAGTTTCTTAATTTATCATTATTAAGACATTAATGGAGTTAAAACTGCAATATTAGACAGTTTGAAAATTTCCTAAAAACCAAGACCCTCAAACGAAATCTCGATTTTCGGAGGGCATAAATCAACATACGTGCGTCTGATGGTCATACTCCATTTATTAAAGTTTCTTTATTTATCATTATTAAGACATTCATGGAGTTAAAACTGCAATATTAGACAGTTTGAAAATTTCCAAAAACCGAGACCATCAAACGAATTCTCGTCTTTCGGAAGGCATAAATCAACATACGTGCGTCTGTTAGTCATACTCCATTTATTAAAATTTCTTCATTTATCATTATTAAGACATTCATGGAGTTAAAACTGCAATATTAGACAGTTTGAAAATTTCCTAAAACCGAGACCATCAAACGAAATCTCGTCTCCATTTATTAAATTTTCTTCATTTATCATTATTAAGACATTCATGGACTTAAAACTGCGATATTAGACAGTTTGAAAATTTCCTAAAAAACGAGACCTCAAACGAAATCTCGACTTTCGGAAGGCATAAATCAACATACGTGCGTCTGATGGTCATACTCCATTTATTAAAATTTCTTCATTTATCATTATTAAGACATTAATGGACTTAAAACTGCGATATTAGACAGTTTGAAAATTTCCTAAAAAACGAGACCTCAAACGAAATCTCGAGTTTCGGAAGGCATAATTCAACATACGTTCGTCTGATGGTCATACTCCATTTATTAAAGTTTCTTCATTTATCATTATTAAGACATTAATGGAGTTAAAACTGCAATATTAGAGAGTTTGAAAATTTCCAAAAAACCGAGACCCTCAAACGAAATCTCGACTTTCGGAAGGCCTAAATCAACATACGTCCGTCTGATGGTCATACTCCATTTATTAAAGTTTCTTTATTTATCATTATTAAGACATTCATCTAGTTAAAACTGCAATATTAGACAGTTTTAAAATTTCCAAAAAACCGAGGCCCTCAAACGAAATCTCGACTTTCGGAAGGCCTAAATCAACATACGTGCGTCTGATGGTCATACTTCATTTATTAAAGTTTCTTATTTATCATTATTAAGACATTAATGGAGTTAAAACTGCAATATTAGAAAGTTTGAAAATTTCCGAAAACCGAGACTATCTAACGAAATCTCGACTTTCGGAAGGCATAAATCAACATACGTGCGTCTGATGGTCATACTCCATTTATTAAAGTTTCTTCATTTATCATTATTAAGACATTAATGGAGTTAAAACTGCAATATTAGACAGTTTGAAAATTTCCTAAAACCGAGACCCTCAAACGAAATCTCGACTTTCGGAAGGCCTAAATCAACATACGTGCGTCTGATGGTCATACTCAATTTATTAAAGTTTCTTTATTTATCATTATTAAGACATTCATCTAGTTAAAACTGCAATATTCGACAGTTTGAAAATTTCCTAAAACCGAGACCCTCAAACGAAATCTCGAGTTTGGAAGGCATAAATCAACATACGTGCGTCTGATGGTCATACTCCATTTATTAAAGTTTCTTCTTTAATCATTATTAAGACATTAATGGAGTTAAAACTGCAATATTAGACAGTTTGAAAATTTCCGAAAACCGAGACCATCAAACGAAATCTCGACTTTCGTAAGGCATAAATCAACATACGTGCGTCTGATGGTCATACTCCATTTATTAAAATTTCTTCATTTATCATTATTAAGACATTAATGGACTTAAAACTGCGATATTAGACAGTTTGAAAATTTCCTAAAAAACGAGACCTCAAACGAAATCTCGAGTTTCGGAAGGCATAATTCAACATACGTTCGTCTGATGGTCATACTCCATTTATTAAAGTTTCTTCATTTATCATTATTAAGACATTAATGGAGTTAAAACTGCAATATTAGACAGTTTGAAAATTTCCGAAAACCGAGACCATCAAACGAAATCTCGACTTTCGGAAGGCATAAATCAACATACGTGCGTCTGATGGTCATACTCCATTTATTAAAATTTCTTCATTTATCATTATTAAGACATTAATGGACTTAAAACTATGATATTAGACAGTTTAAAAATTTCCTAAAAAACGAGACTTCAAACGAAATCTCGAGTTTCGGAAGGCATAAATCAACATACGTTAAATCGATGGTCATACTCCATTTATTAAAGTTTCTTCTTTAATCATTATTAAGACATTAATGGAGTTAAAACTGCAATATTAGACAGTTTGAAAATTTCCGAAAACCGAGACCATCAAACGAAATCTCGACTTTCGGAAGGCATAAATCAACATACGTGCGTCTGATGGTCATACTCCATTTATTAAAATTTCTTCATTTATCATTATTAAGACATTAATGGACTTAAAACTGCGATATTAGACAGTTTGAAAATTTCCTAAAAAACGAGACCTCAAACGAAATCTCGAGTTTCGGAAGGCATAAATCAACATACGTTAAATCGATGGTCATACTCCATTTATTAAAGTTTCTTCATTTATCATTATTAAGACATTAATGGAGTTAAAACTGCAATATTAGAGAGTTTGAAAATTTCCAAAAAACCGATACCCTCAAACGAAATCTCGACTTTCGGAAGGCCTAAATCAACATACGTCCGTCTGATGGTCATACTCCATTTATTAAAGTTTCTTTATTTATCATTATTAAGACATTCATCTAGTTAAAACTGCAATATTAGACAGTTTTAAAATTTCCAAAAAACCGAGGCCCTCAAACGAAATCTCGACTTTCGGAAGGCATAAATCAACATACGTGCGTCTGATGGTCATACTCCATTTATTAAATTTTCTTCATTTATCATTATTAAGACATTCATGGACTTAAAAATGCGATATTAGACAGTTTGAAAATTTCCTAAAAAACGAGACCTCAAACGAAATCTCGAGTTTCGGAAGGCATAAATCAACAGACGTTCGTCGATGGTCATACTCCATTTATTAAAGTTTCTTCATTTATCATTATTAAGACATTAATGGAGTTAAAACTGCAATATTAGACAGTTTGAAAATTTCCTAAAACCGAGACCCTCAAACGAAATCTCGAGTTTCGGAAGGCATAAATCATCATACGTGCGTCTGATGGTCATACTCCATTTATTAAAGTTTCTTAGTTTATCATTATTAAGACATTCATGGAGTTAAAACTGCAATATTAGACAGTTTGAAAATTTCCTAAAAACCGAGGCCCTCAAACTAAATCTCGAGTTTCGGAAGGCATAAATCAACATACGTGCGTCTGATGGTCATACTCCATTTATTAAAATTTCTTCATTTATCATTATTAAGACATTAATGGACTTAAAACTGCGATATTAGACAGTTTGAAAATTTCCTAAAAAACGAGACCTCAAACGAAATCTCGAGTTTCGGAAGGCATAATTCAACATACGTTCGTCTGATGGTCATACTCCATTTATTAAAGTTTCTTCATTTATCATTATTAAGACATTAATGGAGTTAAAACTGCAATATTAGACAGTTTGAAAATTTCCGAAAACCGAGACCATCAAACGAAATCTCGACTTTCGGAAGGCATAAATCAACATACGTGCGTCTGATGGTCATACTCCATTTATTAAAATTTCTTCATTTATCATTATTAAGACATTAATGGACTTAAAACTGCGATATTAGACAGTTTTAAAATTTCCTAAAAACGAGACTTCAAACGAAATCTCGAGTTTGGAAGGCATAAATCAACATACGTTAAATGATGGTCATACTCCATTTATTAAAGTTTCTTCTTTAATCATTATTAAGACATTAATGGAGTTAAAACTGCAATATTAGACAGTTTGAAAATTTCCGAAAACCGAGACCATCAAACGAAATCTCGACTTTCGGAAGGCATAAATCAACATACGTGCGTCTGATGGTCATACTCCATTTATTAAAATTTCTTCATTTATCATTATTAAGACATTAATGGACTTAAAACTGCGATATTAGACAGTTTGAAAATTTCCTAAAAAACGAGACCTCAAACGAAATCTCGAGTTTCGGAAGGCATAAATCAACATACGTTCGTCTGATGGTCATACTCCATTTATTAAAGTTTCTTCATTTATCATTATTAAGACATTAATGGAGTTAAAACTGCAATATTAGAGAGTTTGAAAATTTCCAAAAAACCGATACCCTCAAACGAAATCTCGACTTTCGGAAGACCTAAATCAACATACGTCCGTCTGATGGTCATACTCCATTTATTAAAGTTTCTTTATTTATCATTATTAAGACATTCATCTAGTTAAAACTGCAATATTAGACAGTTTTAAAATTTCCAAAAAACCGAGGCCCTCAAACGAAATCTCGACTTTCGGAAGGCATAAATCAACATACGTGCGTCTGATGGTCATACTCCATTTATTAAATTTTCTTCATTTATCATTATTAAGACATTCATGGACTTAAAAATGCGATATTAGACAGTTTGAAAATTTCCTAAAAAACGAGACCTCAAACGAAATCTCGAGTTTCGGAAGGCATAAATCAACATACGTTCGTCTGATGGTCATACTCCATTTATTAAAGTTTCTTCATTTATCATTATTAAGACATTAATGGAGTTAAAACTGCAATATTAGACAGTTTGAAAATTTCCTAAAACCGAGACCCTCAAACGAAATCTCGAGTTTCGGAAGGCATAAATCATCATACGTGCGTCTGATGGTCATACTCCATTTATTAAAGTTTCTTAGTTTATCATTATTAAGACATTCATGGAGTTAAAACTGCAATATTAGACAGTTTGAAAATTTCCTAAAAACCGAGGCCCTCAAACTAAATCTCGAGTTTCGGAAGGCATAAATCAACATACGTGCGTCTGATGGTCATACTCCATTTATTAAAGTTTCTTCATTTATCATTATTAAGACATTCAT
The DNA here is from genome assembly GCF_048544455.1 of Silene latifolia. NCBI lineage: Eukaryota > Viridiplantae > Streptophyta > Magnoliopsida > Caryophyllales > Caryophyllaceae > Silene > Silene latifolia. Next base: position 61,173 of record NW_027413183.1, on the reverse strand, counting down.
GGAGTTAAAACTGCAATATTAGACAGTTTGAAAATTTCCTAAAACCGAGAACCTCAAACGAAATCTCGAGTTTCAGAAGGCATAAATCAACATACGTGCGTCTGATGGTCATACTCCATTTATTAAAGTTTCTTCATTTATCATTATTAAAACATTCATGGAGTTAAAACTGCAATATTAGACAGTTTGAAAATTTCCTAAAACCGAGACCATCAAACGAAATCTCGTCTTTCGGAAGGCATAAATCAACATACGTTCGTCTGATGGTCATACTCCATTTATTAAAGTTTCTTCATTTATCATTATTAAGACATTAATAGAGTTAAAACTGCAATATTAGACAGTTTGAAAATTTCCTAAAAACCGAGACCCTCAAACGAAATCTCGACTTTCGGAAGGCCTAAATCAACATACGTGCGTCTGATGGTCTCCATTTATTAAAGTTTCTTTATTTATCATTATTAAAACATTCATCTAGTTAAAACTGCAATATTAGACAGTTTGAAAATTTCCAAAAAACCGAGGCCCTCAAACGAAATCTCGACTTTCTAAGGCCTAAATCAACATACGTGCGTCTGATGGTCATACTTCATTTATTAAAGTTTCTTCATTTATCATTATTAAGACATTAATGGAGCTAAAACTGCAATATTAGAAAGTTTGAAAATTTCCGAAAACCGAGACTATCAAACGAAATCTCGACTTTCGGAAGGCATAAATCAACATACGTGCGTCTGATGGTCATACTCCATTTATTAAAGTTTCTTCATTTATCATTATTTAGACATTCGTGGAGCTAAAACTGCAATATTAGACAGTTTGAAAATTTCAAAAACCGAGGCCCTCAAACGAAATCTCGACTTTCGGAAGACATAAATCAACATACGTTCGTCTGATGGTCATACTCCATTTATTAAAGTTTCTTAATTTATCATTATTAAGACATTAATGGAGTTAAAACTGCAATATTAGACAGTTTGAAAATTTCCTAAAAACCGAGACCCTCAAACGAAATCTCGATTTTCGGAGGGCATAAATCAACATACGTGCGTCTGATGGTCATACTCCATTTATTAAAGTTTCTTTATTTATCATTATTAAGACATTCATGGAGTTAAAACGCAATATTAGACAGTTTGAAAATTTCCAAAAACCGAGACCATCAAACGAATTACGTCTTTCTAAAGGCATAAATCAACATACGTGCGTCTCATTAGTCATACTCCATTTATTAAAATTTCTTCATTTATCATTATTAAGACATTCATGGAGTTAAAACTGCAATATTAGACAGTTTGAAAATTTCCTAAAACCGAGACCATCAAACGAAATCTCGTCTCCATTTATTAAATTTTCTTCATTTATCATTATTAAGACATTCATGGACTTAAAACTGCGATATTAGACAGTTTGAAAATTTCCTAAAAAACGAGACCTCAAACGAAATCTCGACTTTCGGAAGGCATAAATCAACATACGTGCGTCCGATGGTCATACTCCATTTATTAAAATTTCTTCATTTATCATTATTAAGACATTAATGGACTTAAAACTGCGATATTAGATAGTTTGAAAATTTCCTAAAAAACGAGACCTCAAACGAAATCTCGAGTTTCGGAAGGCATAATTCAACATACGTTAAATCGATGGTCATACTCCATTTATTAAAGTTTCTTCATTTATCATTATTAAGACATTAATGGAGTTAAAACTGCAATATTAGAGAGTTTGAAAATTTCCAAAAAACCGAGACCCTCAAACGAAATCTCGACTTTCGGAAGGCCTAAATCAACATACGTCCGTCTGATGGTCATACTCCATTTATTAAAGTTTCTTTATTTATCATTATTAAGACATTCATCTAGTTAAAACTGCAATATTAGACAGTTTTAAAATTTCCAAAAAACCGAGGCCCTCAAACGAAATCTCGACTTTCGGAAGGCCTAAATCAACATACGTGCGTCTGATGGTCATACTTCATTTATTAAAGTTTCTTATTTATCATTATTAAGACATTAATGGAGTTAAAACTGCAATATTAGAAAGTTTGAAAATTTCCGAAAACCGAGACTATCTAACGAAATCTCGAGTTTCGGAAGGCATAAATCAACATACGTGCGTCTGATGGTCATACTCCATTTATTAAAGTTTCTTCTTTAATCATTATTAAGACATTAATGGAGTTAAAACTGCAATATTAGACAGTTTGAAAATTTCCGAAAACCGAGACCATCAAACGAAATCTCGACTTTCGGAAGGCATAAATCAACATACGTCGTCGATGGTCATACTCCATTTATTAAAATTTCTTCATTTATCATTATTAAGACATTAATGGACTTAAAACTGCGATATTAGACAGTTTGAAAATTTCCTAAAAAACGAGACCTCAAACGAAATCTCGAGTTTCGGAAGGCATAATTCAACATACGTTAAATCGATGGTCATACTCCATTTATTAAAGTTTCTTCATTTATCATTATTAAGACATTAATGGAGTTAAAACTGCAATATTAGACAGTTTGAAAATTTCCGAAAACCGAGACCATCAAACGAAATCTCGACTTTCGGAAGGCATAAATCAACATACGTGCGTCTGATGGTCATACTCCATTTATTAAAATTTCTTCATTTATCATTATTAAGACATTAATGGACTTAAAACTGCGATATTAGACAGTTTAAAAATTTCCTAAAAAACGAGACTTCAAACGAAATCTCGAGTTTCGGAAGGCATAAATCAACATACGTTAAATCGATGGTCATACTCCATTTATTAAAGTTTCTTCATTTATCATTATTAAGACATTAATGGAGTTAAAACTGCAATATTAGAGAGTTTGAAAATTTCCAAAAACCGAGACCCTCAAACGAAATCTCGACTTTCGGAAGGCCTAAATCAACATACGTCCGTCTGATGGTCATACTCCATTTATTAAAGTTTCTTTATTTATCATTATTAAGACATTCATCTAGTTAAAACTGCAATATTAGACAGTTTTAAAATTTCCAAAAAACCGAGGCCCTCAAACGAAATCTCGACTTTCGGAAGGCCTAAATCAACATACGTGCGTCTGATGGTCATACTTCATTTATTAAAGTTTCTTATTTATCATTATTAAGACATTAATGGAGTTAAAACTGCAATATTAGAAAGTTTGAAAATTTCCGAAAACCGAGACTATCTAACGAAATCTCGACTTTCGGAAGGCATAAATCAACATACGTGTCGATGGTCATACTCCATTTATTAAAGTTTCTTCATTTATCATTATTAAGACATTAATGGAGTTAAAACTGCAATATTAGACAGTTTGAAAATTTCCTAAAACCGAGACCCTCAAACGAAATCTCGACTTTCGGAAGGCCTAAATCAACATACGTGCGTCTGATGGTCATACTCAATTTATTAAAGTTTCTTTATTTATCATTATTAAGACATTCATCTAGTTAAAACTGCAATATTCGACAGTTTGAAAATTTCCTAAAACCGAGACCTTCAAACGAAATCTCGAGTTTCGGAAGGCATAAATCAACATACGTGCGTCTGATGGTCATACTCCATTTATTAAAGTTTCTTCTTTAATCATTATTAAGACATTAATGGAGTTAAAACTGCAATATTAGACAGTTTGAAAATTTCCGAAAACCGAGACCATCAAACGAAATCTCGACTTTCGTAAGGCATAAATCAACATACGTGCGTCTGATGGTCATACTCCATTTATTAAAATTTCTTCATTTATCATTATTAAGACATTAATGGACTTAAAACTGCGATATTAGACAGTTTGAAAATTTCCTAAAAAACGAGACCTCAAACGAAATCTCGAGTTTCGGAAGGCATAAATCAACATACGTGCGTCTGATGGTCATACTCCATTTATTAAAGTTTCTTCATTTATCATTATTAAGACATTAATGGAGTTAAAACTGCAATATTAGACAGTTTGAAAATTTCCTAAAACCGAGACCATCAAACGAAATCTCGACTTTAGGAAGGCATAAATCAACATACGTGCGTCTGATGGTCATACTCCATTTATTAAAATTTCTTCATTTATCATTATTAAGACATTAATGGACTTAAAACTGCGATATTAGACAGTTTAAAAATTTCCTAAAAAACGAGACTTCAAACGAAATCTCGAGTTTCGGAAGGCATAAATCAACAGACGTTCGTCGATGGTCATACTCCATTTATTAAAGTTTCTTCATTTATCATTATTAAGACATTAATGGAGTTAAAACTGCAATATTAGAGAGTTTGAAAATTTCCAAAAAACCGAGACCCTCAAACGAAATCTCGACTTTCGGAAGGCCTAAATCAACATACGTCCGTCTGATGGTCATACTCCATTTATTAAAGTTTCTTTATTTATCATTATTAAGACATTCATCTAGTTAAAACTGCAATATTAGACAGTTTAAAATTTCCAAAAAAACCGAGGCCCTCAAACGAAATCTCGACTTTCGGAAGGCCTAAATCAACATACGTGCGTCTGATGGTCATACTTCATTTATTAAAGTTTCTTATTTATCATTATTAAGACATTAATGGAGTTAAAACTGCAATATTAGAAAGTTTGAAAATTTCCGAAAACCGAGACTATCAAACGAAATCTCGACTTTCGGAAGGCATAAATCAACATACGTGCGTCTGATGGTCATACTCCATTTATTAAAGTTTCTTCATTTATCATTATTAAGACATTAATGGAGTTAAAACTGCAATATTAGACAGTTTGAAAATTTCCTAAAACCGAGACCCTCAAACGAAATCTCGACTTTCGGAAGGCCTAAATCAACATACGTGCGTCTGATGGTCATACTCAATTTATTAAAGTTTCTTTATTTATCATTATTAAGACATTCATCTAGTTAAAACGCAATATTCGACGTTTGAAAATTTCCTAAAACCGAGACCTTCAAACGAAATCTCGAGTTTCGGAAGGCATAAATCAACATACGTGCGTCTGATGGTCATACTCCATTTATTAAAGTTTCTTCTTTAATCATTATTAAGAAATTAATGGAGTTAAAACTGCAATATTAGACAGTTTGAAAATTTCCGAAAACCGAGACCATCAAACGAAATCTCGACTTTCGGAAGGCATAAATCAACATACGTGCGTCTGATGGTCATACTCCATTTATTAAAATTTCTTCATTTATCATTATTAAGACATTAATGGACTTAAAACTGCGATATTAGACAGTTTGAAAATTTCCTAAAAAACGAGACCTCAAACGAAATATCGAGTTTCGGAAGGCATAATTCAACATACGTTCGTCTGATGGTCATACTCCATTTATTAAAGTTTCTTCATTTATCATTATTAAGACATTAATGGAGTTAAAACTGCAATATTAGACAGTTTGAAAATTTCCTAAAACCGAGACCATCAAACGAAATCTCGACTTTCGGAAGGCATAAATCAACATACGTGCGTCTGATGGTCATACTCCATTTATTAAAGTTTCTTCATTTATCATTATTAAGACATTCATGGAGTTAAAACTGCAATATTAGACAGTTTGAAAATTTCCTAAAACCGAGACCATCAAACGAAATCTCGTCTTTCGGAAGGCATAAATCAACATACGTGCGTCTGATGGTCATACTCCATTTATTAAAATTTCTTCATTTATCATTATTAAGACATTCATGGAGTTAAAACTGCAATATTAGACAGTTTGAAAATTTCCTAAAACCGAGACCATCAAACGAAATCTCGTCTTTAAGGCATAAATCAACATACGTGCGTCTGATGGTCATACTCCATTTATTAAAGTTTCTTCATTTATCATTATTAAGACATTAATGGAGTTAAAACTGCAATATTAGACAGTTTGAAAATTTCCTAAAACCGAGACCATCAAACGAAATCTCGACTTTCGGAAGGCATAAATCAACATACGTCGTCCTCGATGGTCATACTCCATTTATTAAATTTTCTTCATTTATCATTATTAAGACATTCATGGACTTAAAAATGCGATATTAGACAGTTTGAAAATTTCCTAAAAAACGAGACCTCAAACGAAATCTCGAGTTTCGGAAGGCATAAATCAACATACGTTAAATCTGATGGTCATACTCCATTTATTAAAGTTTCTTCATTTATCATTATTAAGACATTAATGGAGTTAAAACTGCAATATTAGACAGTTTGAAAATTTCCTAAAACCGAGACCCTCAAACGAAATCTCGAGTTTCGGAAGGCATAAATCATCATACGTGCGTCTGATGGTCATACTCCATTTATTAAAGTTTCTTCGTTTATCATTATTAAGACATTCATGGAGTTAAAACTGCAATATTAGACAGTTTGAAAATTTCCTAAAAACCGAGGCCCTCAAACGAAATCTCGAGTTTCGAAGGCATAAATCAACATACGTGCGTCTGATGGTCATACTCCATTTATTAAAGTTTCTTAATTTATCATTATTAAGACATTCATGGAGTTAAAACTGCAATATTAGACAGTTTGAAAATTTCCTAAAACCGAGACCCTCAAACGAAATCTCGAGTTTCAGAAGGCATAAATCAACATACGTGCGTCTGATGGTCATACTCCATTTATTAAAGTTTCTTCATTTATCATTATTAAAACATTCATGGAGTTAAAACTGCAATATTAGACAGTTTGAAAATTTCCTAAAACCGAGACCATCAAACGAAATCTCGTCTTTCTGGAGGCATAAATCAACATACGTTAAATCTGATGGTCATACTCCATTTATTAAAGTTTCTTCATTTATCATTATTAAGACATTAATAGAGTTAAAACTGCAATATTAGACAGTTTGAAAATTTCCTAAAAACCGAGACCCTCAAATGAAATCTCGACTTTCGGAAGGCCTAAATCAACATACGTGCGTCTGATGGTCATACTCCATTTATTAAAGTTTCTTTATTTATCATTATTAAAACATTCATCTAGTTAAAACTGCAATATTAGACAGTTTGAAAATTTCCAAAAAACCGAGGCCCTCAAACGAAATCTCGACTTTCGGAAGGCCTAAATCAACATACGTGCGTCTGATGGTCATACTCCATTTATTAAAGTTTCTTTATTTATCATTATTAAGACATTCATCTAGTTAAAACTGCAATATTAGACAGTTTTAAAATTTCCAAAAAACCGAGGCCCTCAAACGAAATCTCGACTTTCGGAAGGCCTAAATCAACATACGTGCGTCTGATGGTCATACTTCATTTATTAAAGTTTCTTATTTATCATTATTAAGACATTAATGGAGTTAAAACTGCAATATTAGAAAGTTTGAAAATTTCCGAAAACCGAGACTATCTAACGAAATCTCGACTTTCGGAAGGCATAAATCAACATACGTGCGTCTGATGGTCATACTCCATTTATTAAAGTTTCTTCATTTATCATTATTAAGACATTAATGGAGTTAAAACTGCAATATTAGACAGTTTGAAAATTTCCTAAAAACCGAGACCCTCAAACGAAATCTCGACTTTCGGAAGGCCTAAATCAACATACGTGCGTCTGATGGTCATACTCAATTTATTAAAGTTTCTTTATTTATCATTATTAAGACATTCATCTAGTTAAAACTGCAATATTCGACAGTTTGAAAATTTCCTAAAACCGAGACCTTCAAACGAAATCTCGAGTTTCGGAAGGCATAAATCAACATACGTGCGTCTGATGGTCATACTCCATTTATTAAAGTTTCTTCTTTAATCATTATTAAGACATTAATGGAGTTAAAACTGCAATATTAGACAGTTTGAAAATTTCCGAAAACCGAGACCATCAAACGAAATCTCGACTTTCGGAAGGCATAAATCAACATACGTGCGTCTGATGGTCATACTCCATTTATTAAAATTTCTTCATTTATCATTATTAAGACATTAATGGACTTAAAACTGCGATATTAGACAGTTTGAAAATTTCCTAAAAAACGAGACCTCAAACGAAATCTCGAGTTTGGAAGGCATAATTCAACATACGTTCGTCGATGGTCATACTCCATTTATTAAAGTTTCTTCATTTATCATTATTAAGACATTAATGGAGTTAAAACTGCAATATTAGACAGTTTGAAAATTTCCTAAAACCGAGACCATCAAACGAAATCTCGACTTTCGGAAGGCATAAATCAACATACGTGCGTCTGATGGTCATACTCCATTTATTAAAATTTCTTCATTTATCATTATTAAGACATTAATGGACTTAAAACTGCGATATTAGGCAGTTTAAAAATTTCCTAAAAAACGAGACTTCAAACGAAATCTCGAGTTTCGGAAGGCATAAATCAACATACGTTAAATCGATGGTCATACTCCATTTATTAAAGTTTCTTCATTTATCATTATTAAGACATTAATGGAGTTAAAACTGCAATATTAGAGAGTTTGAAAATTTCCAAAAAACCGAGACCCTCAAACGAAATCTCGACTTTCGGAAGGCCTAAATCAACATACGTCCGTCTGATGGTCATACTCCATTTATTAAAGTTTCTTTATTTATCATTATTAAGACATTCATCTAGTTAAAACGCAATATTAGACAGTTTTTAAATTTCCAAAAACCGAGGCCCTCAAACGAAATCTCGACTTTCGGAAGGCCTAAATCAACATACGTGCGTCTGATGGTCATACTTCATTTATTAAAGTTTCTTATTTATCATTATTAAGACATTAATGGAGTTAAAACTGCAATATTAGAAAGTTTGAAAATTTCCGAAAACCGAGACTATCAAACGAAATCTCGACTTTCGGAAGGCATAAATCAACATACGTGCGTCTGATGGTCATACTCCATTTATTAAAGTTTCTTCATTTATCATTATTAAGACATTAATGGAGTTAAAACTGCAATATTAGACAGTTTGAAAATTTCCTAAAAACCGAGACCCTCAAACGAAATCTCGACTTTCGGAAGGCCTAAATCAACATACGTGCGTCTGATGGTCATACTCAATTTATTAAAGTTTCTTTATTTATCATTATTAAGACATTCATCTAGTTAAAACTGCAATATTCGACAGTTTGAAAATTTCCTAAAACCGAGACCTTCAAACGAAATCTCGAGTTTCGGAAGGCATAAATCAACATACGTGCGTCTGATGGTCATACTCCATTTATTAAAGTTTCTTCTTTAATCATTATTAAGAAATTAATGGAGTTAAAACTGCAATATTAGACAGTTTGAAAATTTCCGAAAACCGAGACCATCAAACGAAATCTCGACTTTCGTAAGGCATAAATCAACATACGTGCGTCTGATGGTCATACTCCATTTATTAAAATTTCTTCATTTATCATTATTAAGACATTAATGGACTTAAAACTGCGATATTAGACAGTTTGAAAATTTCCTAAAAAACGAGACCTCAAACGAAATATCGAGTTTGGAAGGCATAATTCAACATACGTTCGTCTGATGGTCATACTCCATTTATTAAAGTTTCTTCATTTATCATTATTAAGACATTAATGGAGTTAAAACTGCAATATTAGACAGTTTGAAAATTTCCTAAAACCGAGACCATCAAACGAAATCTCGACTTTCGGAAGGCATAAATCAACATACGTGCGTCTGATGGTCATACTCCATTTATTAAAGTTTCTTCATTTATCATTATTAAGACATTCATGGAGTTAAAACTGCAATATTAGACAGTTTGAAAATTTCCTAAAACCGAGACCATCAAACGAAATCTCGTCTTTCGGAAGGCATAAATCAACATACGTGCGTCTGATGGTCATACTCCATTTATTAAAATTTCTTCATTTATCATTATTAAGACATTCATGGAGTTAAAACTGCAATATTAGACAGTTTGAAAATTTCCTAAAACCGAGACCATCAAACGAAATCTCGTCTTTCGGAAGGCATAAATCAACATACGTGCGTCTGATGGTCATACTCCATTTATTAAAGTTTCTTCATTTATCATTATTAAGACATTAATGGAGTTAAAACTGCAATATTAGACAGTTTGAAAATTTCCGAAAACCGAGACCATCAAACGAAATCTCGACTTTCGGAAGGCATAAATCAACATACGTGCGTCTGATGGTCATACTCCATTTATTAAATTTTCTTCATTTATCATTATTAAGACATTCATGGACTTAAAAATGCGATATTAGACAGTTTGAAAATTTCCTAAAAAACGAGACCTCAAACGAAATCTCGAGTTTCGGAAGGCATAAATCAACATACGTTCGTCTGATGGTCATACTCCATTTATTAAAGTTTCTTCATTTATCATTATTAAGACATTAATGGAGTTAAAACTGCAATATTAGACAGTTTGAAAATTTCCTAAAACCGAGACCCTCAAACGAAATCTCGAGTTTCGGAAGGCATAAATCATCATACGTGCGTCTGATGGTCATACTCCATTTATTAAAGTTTCTTCGTTTATCATTATTAAGACATTCATGGAGTTAAAACTGCAATATTAGACAGTTTGAAAATTTCCTAAAAACCGAGTCCCTCAAACTAAATCTCGAGTTTCGGAAGGCATAAATCAACATACGTGCGTCTGATGGTCATACTCCATTTATTAAAGTTTCTTCATTTATCATTATTAAGACATTCATGGAGTTAAAACTGCAATATTAGACAGTTTGAAAATTTCCTAAAACCGAGACCCTCAAACGAAATCTCGAGTTTCAGAAGGCATAAATCAACATACGTGCGTCTGATGGTCATACTCCATTTATTAAAGTTTCTTCATTTATCATTATTAAAACATTCATGGAGTTAAAACTGCAATATTAGACAGTTTGAAAATTTCCTAAAACCGAGACCATCAAACGAAATCTCGTCTTTCGGAAGGCATAAATCAACATACGTTCGTCTGATGGTCATACTCCATTTATTAAAGTTTCTTCATTTATCATTATTAAGACATTAATAGAGTTAAAACTGCAATATTAGACAGTTTGAAAATTTCCTAAAAACCGAGACCCTCAAATGAAATCTCGACTTTCGGAAGGCCTAAATCAACATACGTGCGTCTGATGGTCATACTCCATTTATTAAAGTTTCTTTATTTATCATTATTAAAACATTCATCTAGTTAAAACTGCAATATTAGACAGTTTGAAAATTTCCAAAAAACCGAGGCCCTCAAACGAAATCTCGACTTTCGGAAGGCCTAAATCAACATACGTGCGTCTGATGGTCATACTTCATTTATTAAAGTTTCTTCATTTATCATTATTAAGACATTAATGGAGCTAAAACTGCAATATTAGAAAGTTTGAAAATTTCCGAAAACCGAGACTATCAAACGTCATCTCGACTTTCGGAAGGCATAAATCAACATACGTGCGTCTGATGGTCATACTCCATTTATTAAAGTTTCTTCATTTATCATTATTTAGACATTCGTGGAGCTAAAACTGCAATATTAGACAGTTTGAAAATTTCCAAAAACCGAGGCCCTCAAACGAAATCTCGACTTTCGGAAGACATAAATCAACATACGTTCGTCTGATGGTCATACTCCATTTATTAAAGTTTCTTAATTTATCATTATTAAGACATTAATGGAGTTAAAACAGCAATATTAGACAGTTTGAAAATTTCCTAAAAACCGAGACCCTCAAACGAAATCTCGATTTTCGGAGGGCATAAATCAACATACGTGCGTCTGATGGTCATACTCCATTTATTAAAGTTTCTTTATTTATCATTATTAAGACATTCATGGAGTTAAAACTGCAATATTAGACAGTTTGAAAATTTCCAAAAACCGAGACCATCAAACGAATTCTCGTCTTTCGGAAGGCATAAATCAACATACGTGCGTCATTAGTCATACTCCATTTATTAAAATTTCTTCATTTATCATTATTAAGACATTCATGGAGTTAAAACTGCAATATTAGACAGTTTGAAAATTTCCTAAAACCGAGACCATCAAACGAAATCTCGTCTCCATTTATTAAATTTTCTTCATTTATCATTATTAAGACATTCATGGACTTAAAACTGCGATATTAGACAGTTTGAAAATTTCCTAAAAAACGAGACCTCAAACGAAATCTCGAGTTTCGGAAGGCATAAATCAACATACGTTAAATCTGATGGTCATACTCAATTTATTAAAGTTTCTTCATTAATCATTATTAAGACATTAATGGAGTTAAAACGCAATATTAGACATTTGAAAATTTCCTAAAACCGAGACCATCAAACGAAATCTCGAGTTTCGGAAGGCATAAATCAACATACGTCGTGCGTCCTCGACGGTCATACTCCATTTATTAAAGTTTCTTCATTAATCATTATTAAGACATTAATGGAGTTAAAACTGCAATATTAGACAGTTTGAAAATTTCCGAAAACCGAGACCATCAAACGAAATCTCGACTTTCGGAAGGCATAAATCAACATACGTGCGTCTGATGGTCATACTCCATTTATTAAAATTTCTTCATTTATCATTATTAAGACATTAATGGACTTAAAACTGCGATATTAGACAGTTTAAAAATTTCCTAAAAAACGAGACTTCAAACGAAATCTCGAGTTTCGGAAGGCATAAATCAACATACGTTCGTCTGATGGTCATACTCCATTTATTAAAGTTTCTTCATTTATCATTATTAAGACATTAATGGAGTTAAAACTGCAATATTAGAGAGTTTGAAAATTTCCAAAAAACCGAGACCCTCAAACGAAATCTCGACTTTCGGAAGGCCTAAATCAACATACGTCCGTCTGATGGTCATACTCCATTTATTAAAGTTTCTTTATTTATCATTATTAAGACATTCATCTAGTTAAAACTGCAATATTAGACAGTTTTAAAATTTCCAAAAAACCGAGGCCCTCAAACGAAATCTCGACTTTCGGAAGGCCTAAATCAACATACGTGCGTCTGATGGTCATACTTCATTTATTAAAGTTTCTTATTTATCATTATTAAGACATTAATGGAGTTAAAACTGCAATATTAGAAAGTTTGAAAATTTCCTAAAACCGAGACTATCAAACGAAATCTCGACTTTCGGAAGGCATAAATCAACATACGTGCGTCTGATGGTCATAATCCATTTATTAAAGTTTCTTCATTTATCATTATTAAGACATTAATGGAGTTAAAACTGCAATATTAGACAGTTTGAAAATTTCCTAAAAACCGAGACCCTCAAACGAAATCTCGACTTTCGGAAGGCCTAAATCAACATACGTGCGTCCCGATGGTCATACTCAATTTATTAAAGTTTCTTTATTTATCATTATTAAGACATTCATCTAGTTAAAACTGCAATATTCGACAGTTTGAAAATTTCCTAAAACCGAGACCTTCAAACGAAATCTCGAGTTTCGGAAGGCATAAATCAACATACGTGCGTCTGATGGTCATACTCCATTTATTAAAGTTTCTTCTTTAATCATTATTAAGACATTAATGGAGTTAAAACTGCAATATTAGACAGTTTGAAAATTTCCAAAACCGAGACCATCATCAACGAAATCTCGACTTTCGGAAGGCATAAATCAACATACGTGCGTCTGATGGTCATACTCCATTTATTAAAATTTCTTCATTTATCATTATTAAGACATTAATGGACTTAAAACTGCGATATTAGACAGTTTGAAAATTTCCTAAAAAACGAGACCTCAAACGAAATCTCGAGTTTCGGAAGGCATAAATCAACAGACGTTCGTCGATGGTCATACTCCATTTATTAAAGTTTCTTCATTTATCATTATTAAGACATTAATGGAGTTAAAACTGCAATATTAGAGAGTTTGAAAATTTCCAAAAAACCGAGACCCTCAAACGAAATCTCGACTTTCGGAAGGCCTAAATCAACATACGTCCGTCTGATGGTCATACTCCATTTATTAAAGTTTCTTTATTTATCATTATTAAGACATTCATCTAGTTAAAACTGCAATATTAGACAGTTTTAAAATTTCCAAAAAACCGAGGCCCTCAAACGAAATCTCGACTTTCGGAAGGCATAAATCAACATACGTGCGTCTGATGGTCATACTCCATTTATTAAATTTTCTTCATTTATCATTATTAAGACATTCATGGACTTAAAAATGCGATATTAGACAGTTTGAAAATTTCCTAAAAAACGAGACCTCAAACGAAATCTCGAGTTTCGGAAGGCATAAATAAACATACGTTCGTCTGATGGTCATACTCCATTTATTAAAGTTTCTTCATTTATCATTATTAAAACATTAATGGAGTTAAAACTGCAATATTAGACAGTTTGAAAATTTCCTAAAACCGAGACCCTCAAACGAAATCTCGAGTTTCGGAAGGCATAAATCATCATACGTGCGTCTGATGGTCATACTCCATTTATTAAAGTTTCTTCGTTTATCATTATTAAGACATTCATGGAGTTAAAACTGCAATATTAGACAGTTTGAAAATTTCCTAAAAACCGAGGCCCTCAAACTAAATCTCGAGTTTCGGAAGGCATAAATCAACATACGTGCGTCTGATGGTCATACTCCATTTATTAAAGTTTCTTCATTTATCATTATTAAGACATTCATGGAGTTAAAACTGCAATATTAGACAGTTTGAAAATTTCCTAAAACCGAGACCCTCAAACGAAATCTCGAGTTTCAGAAGGCATAAATCAACATACGTGCGTCTGATGGTCATACTCCATTTATTAAAGTTTCTTCATTTATCATTATTAAAACATTCATGGAGTTAAAACTGCAATATTAGACAGTTTGAAAATTTCCTAAAACCGAGACCATCAAACGAAATCTCGTCTTTCGGAAGGCATAAATCAACATACGTTAAATCGATGGTCATACTCCATTTATTAAAGTTTCTTCATTTATCATTATTAAGACATTAATAGAGTTAAAACTGCAATATTAGACAGTTAGAAAATTTCCTAAAAACCGAGACCCTCAAACGAAATCTCGACTTTCGGAAGGCCTAAATCAACATACGTGCGTCTGATGGTCATACTCCATTTATTAAAGTTTCTTTATTTATCATTATTAAAACATTCATCTAGTTAAAACTGCAATATTAGACAGTTTGAAAATTTCCAAAAACCGAGGCCCTCAAACGAAATCTCGACTTTCGGAAGGCCTAAATCAACATACGTGCGTCTGATGGTCATACTTCATTTATTAAAGTTTCTTCATTTATCATTATTAAGACATTAATGGAGCTAAAACTGCAATATTAGAAAGTTTGAAAATTTCCGAAAACCGAGACTATCAAACGAAATCTCGACTTTCGGAAGGCATAAATCAACATACGTGCGTCTGATGGTCATACTCCATTTATTAAAGTTTCTTCATTTATCATTATTTAGACATTCGTGGAGCTAAAACTGCAATATTAGACAGTTTGAAAATTTCCAAAAACCGAGGCCCTCAAACGAAATCTCGACTTTCGGAAGACATAAATCAACATACGTTCGTCTGATGGTCATACTCCATTTATTAAAGTTTCTTAATTTATCATTATTAAGACATTAATGGAGTTAAAACTGCAATATTAGACAGTTTGAAAATTTCCTAAAAACCGAGGCCCTCAAACTAAATCTCGAGTTTCGGAAGGCATAAATCAACATACGTGCGTCTGATGGTCATACTCCATTTATTAAAGTTTCTTCATTTATCATTATTAAGACATTCATGGAGTTAAAACTGCAATATTAGACAGTTTGAAAATTTCCTAAAACCGAGACCCTCAAACGAAATCTCGAGTTTCAGAAGGCATAAATCAACATACGTGCGTCTGATGGTCATACTCCATTTATTAAAGTTTCTTCATTTATCATTATTAAAACATTCATGGAGTTAAAACTGCAATATTAGACAGTTTGAAAATTTCCTAAAACCGAGACCATCAAACGAAATCTCGTCTTTCGGAAGGCATAAATCAACATACGTTCGTCTGATGGTCATACTCCATTTATTAAAGTTTCTTCATTTATCATTATTAAGACATTAATAGAGTTAAAACTGCAATATTAGACAGTTAGAAAATTTCCTAAAAACCGAGACCCTCAAACGAAATCTCGACTTTCGGAAGGCCTAAATCAACATACGTGCGTCTGATGGTCATACTCCATTTATTAAAGTTTCTTTATTTATCATTATTAAAACATTCATCTAGTTAAAACTGCAATATTAGACAGTTTGAAAATTTCCAAAAAACCGAGGCCCTCAAACGAAATCTCGACTTTCGGAAGGCCTAAATCAACATACGTGCGTCTGATGGTCATACTTCATTTATTAAAGTTTCTTCATTTATCATTATTAAGACATTAATGGAGCTAAAACTGCAATATTAGAAAGTTTGAAAATTTCCGAAAACCGAGACTATCAAACGAAATCTCGACTTTCGGAAGGCATAAATCAACATACGTGCGTCTGATGGTCATACTCCATTTATTAAAGTTTCTTCATTTATCATTATTTAGACATTCGTGGAGCTAAAACTGCAATATTAGACAGTTTGAAAATTTCCAAAAACCGAGGCCCTCAAACGAAATCTCGACTTTCGGAAGACATAAATCAACATACGTGCGTCTGACGGTCATACTCCATTTATTAAAGTTTCTTCATTAATCATTATTAAGACATTAATGGAGTTAAAACTACAATATTAGACAGTTTGAAAATTTCCGAAAACCGAGACCATCAAACGAAATCTCGACTTTCGGAAGGCATAAATCAACATACGTGCGTCTGATGGTCATACTCCATTTATTAAAATTTCTTCATTTATCATTATTAAGACATTAATGGACTTAAAACTGCGATATTAGACAGTTTAAAAATTTCCTAAAAAACGAGACTTCAAACGAAATCTCGAGTTTCGGAAGGCATAAATCAACATACGTTCGTCTGATGGTCATACTCCATTTATTAAAGTTTCTTCATTTATCATTATTAAGACATTAATGGAGTTAAAACTGCAATATTAGAGAGTTTGAAAATTTCCAAAAAACCGAGACCCTCAAACGAAATCTCGACTTTCGGAAGGCCTAAATCAACATACGTCCGTCTGATGGTCATACTCCATTTATTAAAGTTTCTTTATTTATCATTATTAAGACATTCATCTAGTTAAAACTGCAATATTAGACAGTTTTAAAATTTCCAAAAAACCGAGGCCCTCAAACGAAATCTCGACTTTCGGAAGGCCTAAATCAACATACGTGCGTCTGATGGTCATACTTCATTTATTAAAGTTTCTTATTTATCATTATTAAGACATTAATGGAGTTAAAACTGCAATATTAGAAAGTTTGAAAATTTCCGAAAACCGAGAATATCTAACGAAATCTCGACTTTCGGAAGGCATAAATCAACATACGTGCGTCTGATGGTCATACTCCATTTATTAAAATTTCTTCATTTATCATTATTAAGACATTAATGGAGTTAAAACTGCAATATTAGACAGTTTGAAAATTTCCTAAAAACCGAGACCCTCAAACGAAATCTCGACTTTCGGAAGGCCTAAATCAACATACGTGCGTCCCGATGGTCATACTCAATTTATTAAAGTTTCTTTATTTATCATTATTAAGACATTCATCTAGTTAAAACTGCAATATTCGACAGTTTGAAAATTTCCTAAAACCGAGACCTTCAAACGAAATCTCGAGTTTCGGAAGGCATAAATCAACATACGTGCGTCTGATGGTCATACTCCATTTATTAAAGTTTCTTCTTTAATCATTATTAAGACATTAATGGAGTTAAAACTGCAATATTAGACAGTTTGAAAATTTCCGAAAACCGAGACCATCAAACGAAATCTCGACTTTCGGATGGCATAAATCAACATACGTGCGTCTGATGGTCATACTCCATTTATTAAAATTTCTTCATTTATCATTATTAAGACATTAATGGACTTAAAACTGCGATATTAGACAGTTTGAAAATTTCCTAAAAAACGAGACCTCAAACGAAATCTCGAGTTTGGAAGGCATAATTCAACATACGTTCGTCGATGGTCATACTCCATTTATTAAAGTTTCTTCATTTATCATTATTAAGACATTAATGGAGTTAAAACTGCAATATTAGACAGTTTGAAAATTTCCTAAAACCGAGACCATCAAACGAAATCTCGACTTTCGGAAGGCATAAATCAACATACGTTCGTCTGATGGTCATACTCCATTTATTAAAATTTCTTCATTTATCATTATTAAGACATTAATGGACTTAAAACTGCGATATTAGACAGTTTAAAAATTTCCTAAAAAACGAGACTTCAAACGAAATCTCGAGTTTCGGAAGGCATAAATCAACATACGTTAAATCGATGGTCATACTCCATTTATTAAAGTTTCTTCATTTATCATTATTAAGACATTAATGGAGTTAAAACTGCAATATTAGAGAGTTTGAAAATTTCCAAAAACCGAGACCCTCAAACGAAATCTCGACTTTCGGAAGGCCTAAATCAACATACGTCCGTCTGATGGTCATACTCCATTTATTAAAGTTTCTTTATTTATCATTATTAAGACATTCATCTAGTTAAAACTGCAATATTAGACAGTTTTAAAATTTCCAAAAACCGAGGCCCTCAAACGAAATCTCGACTTTCGGAAGGCATAAATCAACATACGTGCGTCTGATGGTCATACTCCATTTATTAAATTTTCTTCATTTATCATTATTAAGACATTCATGGACTTAAAAATGCGATATTAGACAGTTTGAAAATTTCCTAAAAACGAGACCCTCAAACGAAATCTCGATTTTCGGAAGGCATAAATAAACATACGTTCGTCTGATGGTCATACTCCATTTATTAAAGTTTCTTCATTTATCATTATTAAGACATTAATGGAGTTAAAACTGCAATATTAGACAGTTTGAAAATTTCCTAAAACCGAGACCCTCAAACGAAATCTCGAGTTTCGGAAGGCATAAATCATCATACGTGCGTCTGATGGTCATACTCCATTTATTAAAGTTTCTTCGTTTATCATTATTAAGACATTCATGGAGTTAAAACTGCAATATTAGACAGTTTGAAAATTTCCTAAAAACCGAGACCCTCAAACGAAATCTCGAGTTTGGAAGGCATAAATCAACATACGTGCGTCTGATGGTCATACTCTATTTATTAAAGTTTCTTCATTTATCATTATTAAGACATTCATGGAGTTAAAACTGCAATATTAGACAGTTTGAAAATTTCCTAAAACCGAGACCCTCAAACGAAATCTCGAGTTTCAGAAGGCATAAATCAACATACGTGCGTCTGATGGTCATACTCCATTTATTAAAGTTTCTTCATTTATCATTATTAAAACATTCATGGAGTTAAAACTGCAATATTAGACAGTTTGAAAATTTCCTAAAACCGAGACCATCAAACGAAATCTCGTCTTTCGGAAGGCATAAATCAACATACGTTCGTCTGATGGTCATACTCCATTTATTAAAGTTTCTTCATTTATCATTATTAAGACATTAATAGAGTTAAAACTGCAATATTAGACAGTTAGAAAATTTCCTAAAAACCGAGACCCTCAAACGAAATCTCGACTTTCGGAAGGCCTAAATCAACATACGTGCGTCTGATGGTCATACTCCATTTATTAAAGTTTCTTTATTTATCATTATTAAAACATTCATCTAGTTAAAACTGCAATATTAGACAGTTTGAAAATTTCCTAAAAACCGAGGCCCTCAAACGAAATCTCGACTTTCGGAAGGCCTAAATCAACATACGTGCGTCTGATGGTCATACTTCATTTATTAAAGTTTCTTCATTTATCATTATTAAGACATTAATGGAGCTAAAACGCAATATTAGACAGTTTGAAAATTTCCAAAAACCGAGACTATCAAACGAAATCTCGACTTTCGGAAGGCATAAATCAACATACGTGCGTCTGATGGTCATACTCCATTTATTAAAGTTTCTTCATTTATCATTATTTAGACATTCGTGGAGCTAAAACTGCAATATTAGACAGTTTGAAAATTTCAAAAACCGAGGCCCTCAAACGAAATCTCGACTTTCGGAAGACATAAATCAACATACGTTAAATCGATGGTCATACTCCATTTATTAAAGTTTCTTAATTTATCATTATTAAGACATTAATGGAGTTAAAACTGCAATATTAGACAGTTTGAAAATTTCCTAAAACCGAGACCCTCAAACGAAATCTCGATTTTCGGAGGGCATAAATCAACATACGTGCGTCTGATGGTCATACTCCATTTATTAAAGTTTCTTTATTTATCATTATTAAGACATTCATGGAGTTAAAACGTCAATATTAGACAGTTTGAAAATTTCCAAAACCGAGACCATCAAACGAATTCTCGTCTTTCTAAGGCATAAATCAACATACGTGCGTCATTTTAGTCATACTCCATTTATTAAAATTTCTTCATTTATCATTATTAAGACATTCATGGAGTTAAAACTGCAATATTAGACAGTTTGAAAATTTCCTAAAACCGAGACCATCAAACGAAATCTCGTCTCCATTTATTAAATTTTCTTCATTTATCATTATTAAGACATTCATGGACTTAAAACTGCGATATTAGATAGTTTGAAAATTTCCTAAAAAACGAGACCTCAAACGAAATCTCGACTTTCGGAAGGCATAAATCAACATACGTGCGTCTGATGGTCATACTCCATTTATTAAAATTTCTTCATTTATCATTATTAAGACATTAATGGACTTAAAACTGCGATATTAGACAGTTTGAAAATTTCCTAAAAAACGAGACCTCAAACGAAATCTCGAGTTTCGGAAGGCATAATTCAACATACGTTCATCTGATGGTCATACTCCATTTATTAAAGTTTCTTCATTTATCATTATTAAGACATTAATGGACTTAAAACTGCGATATTAGACAGTTTGAAAATTTCCTAAAAAACGAGACCTCAAACGAAATCTCGAGTTTCGGAAGGCATAATTCAACATACGTGCGTCTGATGGTCATACTCCATTTATTACAGTTTCTTCATTTATCATTATTAAGACATTAATGGAGTTAAAACTGCAATATTAGACAGTTTGAAAATTTCCGAAAACCGAGACCATCAAACGAAATCTCGACTTTCGGAAGGCATAAATCAACATACGTGCGTCTGATGGTCATACTCCATTTATTAAAATTTCTTCATTTATCATTATTAAGACATTAATGGACTTAAAACTGCGATATTAGACAGTTTAAAAATTTCCTAAAAAACGAGACTTCAAACGAAATCTCGAGTTTCGGAAGGCATAAATCAACATACGTTCGTCTGATGGTCATACTCCATTTATTAAAGTTTCTTCATTT
Source organism: Silene latifolia (assembly GCF_048544455.1). Classification (NCBI taxonomy): domain Eukaryota; kingdom Viridiplantae; phylum Streptophyta; class Magnoliopsida; order Caryophyllales; family Caryophyllaceae; genus Silene; species Silene latifolia. The sequence continues at coordinate 39,853 of NW_027413183.1, read as the reverse complement.
ATCATTATTAAGACATTAATGGAGTTAAAACTGCAATATTAGAGAGTTTGAAAATTTCCAAAAAACCGAGACCCTCAAACGAAATCTCGACTTTCGGAAGGCCTAAATCAACATACGTCCGTCTGATGGTCATACTCCATTTATTAAAGTTTCTTTATTTATCATTATTAAGACATTCATCTAGTTAAAACTGCAATATTAGACAGTTTTAAAATTTCCAAAAACCGAGGCCCTCAAACGAAATCTCGACTTTCGGAAGGCCTAAATCAACATACGTGCGTCTGATGGTCATACTTCATTTATTAAAGTTTCTTATTTATCATTATTAAGACATTAATGGAGTTAAAACTGCAATATTAGAAAGTTTGAAAATTTCCGAAAACCGAGACTATCTAACGAAATCTCGACTTTCGGAAGGCATAAATCAACATACGTGCGTCTGATGGTCATACTCCATTTATTAAATTTCTTCATTTATCATTATTAAGACATTAATGGAGTTAAAACTGCAATATTAGACAGTTTGAAAATTTCCTAAAAACCGAGACCCTCAAACGAAATCTCGACTTTCGGAAGGCCTAAATCAACATACGTGCGTCTGATGGTCATACTCAATTTATTAAAGTTTCTTTATTTATCATTATTAAGACATTCATCTAGTTAAAACTGCAATATTCGACAGTTTGAAAATTTCCTAAAACCGAGACCTTAACGAAATCTCGAGTTTCGGAAGGCATAAATCAACATACGTATGCGTCGATGGTCATACTCCATTTATTAAAGTTTCTTCTTTAATCATTATTAAGACATTAATGGAGTTAAAACTGCAATATTAGACAGTTTGAAAATTTCCGAAAACCGAGACCATCAAACGAAATCTCGACTTTCGGAAGGCATAAATCAACATACGTGCGTCTGATGGTCATACTCCATTTATTAAAATTTCTTCATTTATCATTATTAAGACATTAATGGACTTAAAACTGCGATATTAGACAGTTTGAAAATTTCCTAAAAAACGAGACCTCAAACGAAATCTCGAGTTTCGGAAGGCATAATTCAACATACGTTCGTCTGATGGTCATACTCCATTTATTACAGTTTCTTCATTTATCATTATTAAGACATTAATGGAGTTAAAACTGCAATATTAGACAGTTTGAAAATTTCCGAAAACCGAGACCATCAAACGAAATCTCGACTTTCGGAAGGCATAAATCAACATACGTGCGTCTGATGGTCATACTCCATTTATTAAAATTTCTTCATTTATCATTATTAAGACATTAATGGACTTAAAACTGCGATATTAGACAGTTTAAAAATTTCCTAAAAAACGAGACTTCAAACGAAATCTCGAGTTTCGGAAGGCATAAATCAACATACGTTAAATCGATGGTCATACTCCATTTATTAAAGTTTCTTCATTTATCATTATTAAGACATTAATGGAGTTAAAACTGCAATATTAGAGAGTTTGAAAATTTCCAAAAACCGAGACCCTCAAACGAAATCTCGACTTTCGGAAGGCCTAAATCAACATACGTCCGTCTGATGGTCATACTCCATTTATTAAAGTTTCTTTATTTATCATTATTAAGACATTCATCTAGTTAAAACTGCAATATTAGACAGTTTTAAAATTTCCAAAAAACCGAGGCCCTCAAACGAAATCTCGACTTTCGGAAGGCCTAAATCAACATACGTGCGTCTGATGGTCATACTTCATTTATTAAAGTTTCTTATTTATCATTATTAAGACATTAATGGAGTTAAAACTGCAATATTAGAAAGTTTGAAAATTTCCGAAAACCGAGACTATCTAACGAAATCTCGACTTTCGGAAGGCATAAATCAACATACGTGCGTCTGATGGTCATACTCCATTTATTAAAGTTTCTTCATTTATCATTATTAAGACATTAATGGAGTTAAAACTACAATATTAGACAGTTTGAAAATTTCCTAAAAACCGAGACCCTCAAACGAAATCTCGACTTTCGGAAGGCCTAAATCAACATACGTGCGTCTGATGGTCATACTCAATTTATTAAAGTTTCTTTATTTATCATTATTAAGACATTCATCTAGTTAAAACTGCAATATTCGACAGTTTGAAAATTTCCTAAAACCGAGACCTTCAAACGAAATCTCGAGTTTCGGAAGGCATAAATCAACATACGTGCGTCGATGGTCATACTCCATTTATTAAAGTTTCTTCTTCTTTAATCATTATTAAGACATTAATGGAGTTAAAACTGCAATATTAGACAGTTTGAAAATTTCCGAAAACCGAGACCTTCAAACGAAATCTCGAGTTTCGGAAGGCATAAATCAACATACGTGCGTCTGATGGTCATACTCCATTTATTAAAGTTTCTTCTTTAATCATTATTAAGACATTAATGGAGTTAAAACTGCAATATTAGACAGTTTGAAAATTTCCGAAAACCGAGACCATCAAACGAAATCTCGACTTTCGGAAGGCATAAATCAACATACGTGCGTCTGATGGTCATACTCCATTTATTAAAATTTCTTCATTTATCATTATTAAGACATTAATGGACTTAAAACTGCGATATTAGACAGTTTAAAAATTTCCTAAAAAACGAGACTTCAAACGAAATCTCGAGTTTCGGAAGGCATAAATCAACATACGTTAAATCGATGGTCATACTCCATTTATTAAAGTTTCTTCATTTATCATTATTAAGACATTAATGGAGTTAAAACTGCAATATTAGAGAGTTTGAAAATTTCCAAAAAACCGAGACCCTCAAACGAAATCTCGACTTTCGGAAGGCCTAAATCAACATACGCCCGTCTGATGGTCATACTCCATTTATTAAAGTTTCTTTATTTATCATTATTAAGACATTCATCTAGTTAAAACTGCAATATTAGACAGTTTTAAAATTTCCAAAAAACCGAGGCCCTCAAACCAAATCTCGACTTTCGGAAGGCCTAAATCAACATACGTGCGTCTGATGGTCATACTTCATTTATTAAAGTTTCTTATTTATCATTATTAAGACATTAATGGAGTTAAAACTGCAATATTAGAAAGTTTGAAAATTTCCTAAAACCGAGACTATCAAACGAAATCTCGACTTTCGGAAGGCATAAATCAACATACGTGCGTCTGATGGTCATACTCCATTTATTAAAGTTTCTTCATTTATCATTATTAAGACATTAATGGAGTTAAAACTGCAATATTAGACAGTTTGAAAATTTCCTAAAAACCGAGACCCTCAAACGAAATCTCGACTTTCGGAAGGCCTAAATCAACATACGTGCGTCTGATGGTCATACTCAATTTATTAAAGTTTCTTTATTTATCATTATTAAGACATTCATCTAGTTAAAACTGCAATATTCGACAGTTTGAAAATTTCCTAAAACCGAGACCTTCAAACGAAATCTCGAGTTTCGGAAGGCATAAATCAACATACGTGCGTCTGATGGTCATACTCCATTTATTAAAGTTTCTTCTTTAATCATTATTAAGACATTAATGGAGTTAAAACTGCAATATTAGACAGTTTGAAAATTTCCGAAAACCGAGACCATCAAACGAAATCTCGACTTTCGGAAGGCATAAATCAACATACGTGCGTCTGATGGTCATACTCCATTTATTAAAATTTCTTCATTTATCATTATTAAGACATTAATGGACTTAAAACTGCGATATTAGACAGTTTGAAAATTTCCTAAAAAACGAGACCTCAAACGAAATCTCGAGTTTCGGAAGGCATAATTCAACATACGTTCGTCTGATGGTCATACTCCATTTATTAAAGTTTCTTCATTTATCATTATTAAGACATTAATGGAGTTAAAACTGCAATATTAGACAGTTTGAAAATTTCCGAAAACCGAGACCATCAAACGAAATCTTGACTTTCGGAAGGCATAAATCAACATACGTGCGTCTGATGGTCATACTCCATTTATTAAAATTTCTTCATTTATCATTATTAAGACATTAATGGACTTAAAACTGCGATATTAGACAGTTTGAAAATTTCCTAAAACCGAGACCCTCAAACGAAATCTCGAGTTTCGGAAGGCATAAATCATCATACGTGCGTCTGATGGTCATACTCCATTTATTAAAGTTTCTTCGTTTATCATTATTAAGACATTCATGGAGTTAAAACTGCAATATTAGACAGTTTGAAAATTTCCTAAAAACCGAGACCCTCAAACGAAATCTCGACTTTCGGAAGGCCTAAATCAACATACGTGCGTCTGATGGTCATACTCCATTTATTAAAGTTTCTTTATTTATCATTATTAAGACATTAATAGAGTTAAAACTGCAATATTAGACAGTTTGAAAATTTCCTAAAAACCGAGACCCTCAAACGAAATCTCGACTTTCGGAAGGCCTAAATCAACATACGTGCGTCTGATGGTCATACTCCATTTATTAAAGTTTCTTTATTTATCATTATTAAAACATTCATCTAGTTAAAACTGCAATATTAGACAGTTTGAAAATTTCCAAAAAACCGAGGCCCTCAAACGAAATCTCGACTTTCGGAAGGCCTAAATCAACATACGTGCGTCTGATGGTCATACTTCATTTATTAAAGTTTCTTCATTTATCATTATTAAGACATTAATGGAGCTAAAACTGCAATATTAGAAAGTTTGAAAATTTCCGAAAACCGAGACTATCAAACGAAATCTCGACTTTCGGAAGGCATAAATCAACATACGTGCGTCTGATGGTCATACTCCATTTATTAAAGTTTCTTCATTTATCATTATTTAGACATTCGTGGAGCTAAAACTGCAATATTAGACAGTTTGAAAATTTCCAAAAACCGAGGCCCTCAAACGAAATCTCGACTTTCGGAAGACATAAATCAACATACGTTAAATCGATGGTCATACTCCATTTATTAAAGTTTCTTAATTTATCATTATTAAGACATTAATGGAGTTAAAACTGCAATATTAGACAGTTTGAAAATTTCCTAAAACCGAGACCCTCAAACGAAATCTCGATTTTCGGAGGGCATAAATCAACATACGTGCGTCTGATGGTCATACTCCATTTATTAAAGTTTCTTTATTTATCATTATTAAGACATTCATGGAGTTAAAACTGCAATATTAGACAGTTTGAAAATTTCCAAAAACCGAGACCATCAAACGAATTCTCGTCTTTCTAAGGCATAAATCAACATACGTGCGTCTCATTAGTCATACTCCATTTATTAAAATTTCTTCATTTATCATTATTAAGACATTCATGGAGTTAAAACTGCAATATTAGATAGTTTGAAAATTTCCTAAAACCGAGACCATCAAACGAAATCTCGTCTCCATTTATTAAATTTTCTTCATTTATCATTATTAAGACATTCATGGACTTAAAATCGCGATATTAGACAGTTTGAAAATTTCCTAAAAAACGAGACCTCAAACGAAATCTCGACTTTCGGAAGGCATAAATCAACATACGTGCGTCTGATGGTCATACGCCATTTATTAAAGTTTCTTCATTTATCATTATTAAGACATTCATGGACTTAAAAATGCGATATTAGACAGTTTGAAAATTTCCTAAAAAACGAGACCTCAAACGAAATCTCGAGTTTCGGAAGGCATAATTCAACATACGTTCGTCTGATGGTCATACTCCATTTATTAAAGTTTCTTCATTTATCATTATTAAGACATTAATGGAGTTAAAACTGCAATATTAGACAGTTTGAAAATTTCCGAAAACCGAGGCCATCAAACGAAATCTCGAGTTTCGGAAGGCATAAATCAACATACGTGCGTCTGACGGTCATACTCCATTTATTAAAGTTTCTTCATTAATCATTATTAAGACATTAATGGAGTTAAAACTGCAATATTAGACAGTTTGAAAATTTCCGAAAACCGAGACCATCAAACGAAATCTCGACTTTCGGAAGGCATAAATCAACATACGTGCGTCTGATGGTCATACTCCATTTATTAAAATTTCTTCATTTATCATTATTAAGACATTAATGGACTTAAAACTGCGATATTAGACAGTTTAAAAATTTCCTAAAAAACGAGACTTCAAACGAAATCTCGAGTTTCGGAAGGCATAAATCAACAGACGTTCGTCGATGGTCATACTCCATTTATTAAAGTTTCTTCATTTATCATTATTAAGACATTAATGGAGTTAAAACTGCAATATTAGAGAGTTTGAAAATTTCCAAAAAACCGAGACCCTCAAACGAAATCTCGACTTTCGGAAGGCCTAAATCAACATACGTCCGTCTGATGGTCATACTCCATTTATTAAAGTTTCTTTATTTATCATTATTAAGACATTCATCTAGTTAAAACTGCAATATTAGACAGTTTTAAAATTTCCAAAAAACCGACGCCCTCAAACGAAATCTCGACTTTCGGAAGGCCTAAATCAACATACGTGCGTCTGATGGTCATACTTCATTTATTAAAGTTTCTTATTTATCATTATTAAGACATTAATGGAGTTAAAACTGCAATATTAGAAAGTTTGAAAATTTCCGAAAACCGAGACTATCTAACGAAATATCGACTTTCGGAAGGCATAAATCAACATACGTGCGTCTGATGGTCATACTCCATTTATTAAAGTTTCTTCATTTATCATTATTAAGACATTAATGGAGTTAAAACTGCAATATAAGACAGTTTGAAAATTTCCTAAAAACCGAGACCCTCAAACGAAATCTCGATTTTCGGAGGGCATAAATCAACATACGTGCGTCTGATGGTCATACTCCATTTATTAAAGTTTCTTTATTTATCATTATTAAGACATTCATGGAGTTAAAACTGCAATATTAGACAGTTTGAAAATTTCCAAAAACCGAGACCATCAAACGAATTCTCGTCTTTCGGAAGGCATAAATCAACATACGTGCGTCTGTTAGTCATACTCCATTTATTAAAATTTCTTCATTTATCATTATTAAGACATTCATGGAGTTAAAACTGCAATATTAGACAGTTTGAAAATTTCCTAAAACCGAGACCATCAAACGAAATCTCGTCTCCATTTATTAAATTTTCTTCATTTATCATTATTAAGACATTCATGGACTTAAAACTGCGATATTAGACAGTTTGAAAATTTCCTAAAAAACGAGACCTCAAACGAAATCTCGACTTTCGGAAGGCATAAATCAACATACGTGCGTCTGATGGTCATACTCCATTTATTAAAATTTCTTCATTTATCATTATTAAGACATTAATGGACTTAAAACTGCGATATTAGACAGTTTGAAAATTTCCTAAAAAACGAGACCTCAAACGAAATCTCGAGTTTCGGAAGGCATAATTCAACATACGTTCGTCTGATGGTCATACTCCATTTATTAAAGTTTCTTCATTTATCATTATTAAGACATTAATGGAGTTAAAACTGCAATATTAGACAGTTTGAAAATTTCCGAAAACCGAGGCCATCAAACGAAATCTCGAGTTTCGGAAGGCATAAATCAACATACGTGCGTCTGACGGTCATACTCCATTTATTAAAGTTTCTTCATTAATCATTATTAAGACATTAATGGAGTTAAAACTGCAATATTAGACAGTTTGAAAATTTCCGAAAACCGAGACCATCAAACGAAATCTCGACTTTCGGAAGGCATAAATCAACATACGTGCGTCTGATGGTCATACTCCATTTATTAAAATTTCTTCATTTATCATTATTAAGACATTAATGGACTTAAAACTGCGATATTAGACAGTTTAAAAATTTCCTAAAAAACGAGACTTCAAACGAAATCTCGAGTTTCGGAAGGCATAAATCAACATACGTTCGTCTGATGGTCATACTCCATTTATTAAAGTTTCTTCATTTATCATTATTAAGACATTAATGGAGTTAAAACTGCAATATTAGAGAGTTTTAAAATTTCCAAAAAACTGAGACCCTCAAACGAAATCTCGACTTTCGGAAGGCCTAAATCAACATACGTCCGTCTGATGGTCATACTCCATTTATTAAAGTATCTTTATTTATCATTATTAAGACATTCATCTAGTTAAAACTGCAATATTAGACAGTTTTAAAATTTCCAAAAAACCGAGGCCCTCAAACGAAATCTCGACTTTCGGAAGGCCTAAATCAACATACGTGCGTCCGATGGTCATACTTCATTTATTAAAGTTTCTTATTTATCATTATTAAGACATTAATGGAGTTAAAACTGCAATATTAGAAAGTTTGAAAATTTCCGAAAACCGAGACTATCTAACGAAATATCGACTTTCGGAAGGCATAAATCAACATACGTGCGTCTGATGGTCATACTCCATTTATTAAAGTTTCTTCATTTATCATTATTAAGACATTAATAGAGTTAAAACTGCAATATAAGACAGTTTGAAAATTTCCTAAAAACCGAGACCCTCAAACGAAATCTCGATTTTCGGAGGGCATAAATCAACATACGTGCGTCTGATGGTCATACTCCATTTATTAAAGTTTCTTTATTTATCATTATTAAGACATTCATGGAGTTAAAACTGCAATATTAGACAGTTTGAAAATTTCCAAAAACCGAGACCATCAAACGAATTCTCGTCTTTCGGAAGGCATAAATCAACATACGTCGTCCTCATTAGTCATACTCCATTTATTAAAATTTCTTCATTTATCATTATTAAGACATTCATGGAGTTAAAACTGCAATATTAGACAGTTTGAAAATTTCCTAAAACCGAGACCATCAAACGAAATCTCGTCTCCATTTATTAAATTTTCTTCATTTATCATTATTAAGACATTCATGAACTTAAAACTGCGATATTAGACAGTTTGAAAATTTCCTAAAAAACGAGACCTCAAACGAAATCTCGAGTTTCGGAAGGCATAAATCAACATACGTTAAATCCGATGGTCATACTCAATTTATTAAAGTTTCTTCATTAATCATTATTAAGACATTAATGGAGTTAAAACGCGCAATATTAGACATTTGAAAATTTCCAAAAACCGAGACCATCAAACGAAATCTCGAGTTTCGGAAGGCATAAATCAACATACGTGCGTCTGACGGTCATACTCCATTTATTAAAGTTTCTTCATTAATCATTATTAAGACATTAATGGAATTAAAACTGCAATATTAGACAGTTTGAAAATTTCCGAAAACCGAGACCATCAAACGAAATCTCGACTTTCGGAAGGCATAAATCAACATACGTCGTCCTGATGGTCATACTCCATTTATTAAAATTTCTTCATTTATCATTATTAAGACATTAATGGACTTAAAACTGCGATATTAGACAGTTTAAAAATTTCCTAAAAAACGAGACTTCAAACGAAATCTCGAGTTTCGGAAGGCATAAATCAACATACGTTAAATCTGATGGTCATACTCCATTTATTAAAGTTTCTTCATTTATCATTATTAAGACATTAATGGAGTTAAAACTGCAATATTAGAGAGTTTGAAAATTTCCAAAAAACCGAGACCCACAAACGAAATCTCGACTTTCGGAAGGCCTAAATCAACATACGTCCGTCTGATGGTCATACTCCATTTATTAAAGTTTCTTTATTTATCATTATTAAGACATTCATCTAGTTAAAACTGCAATATTAGACAGTTTTAAAATTTCCAAAAAACCGAGGCCCTCAAACGAAATCTCGACTTTCGGAAGGCCTAAATCAACATACGTGCGTCTGATGGTCATACTTCAATTATTAAAGTTTCTTATTTATCATTATTAAGACATTAATGGAGTTAAAACTGCAATATTAGACAGTTTGAAAATTTCCGAAAACCGAGACCATCAAACGAAATCTCGACTTTCGGAAGGCATAAATCAACATACGTGCGTCTGATGGTCATACTCCATTTATTAAAATTTCTTCATTTATCATTATTAAGACATTAATGGACTTAAAACTACGATATTAGACAGTTTGAAAATTTCCTAAAAAACGAGACCTCAAACGAAATCTCGAGTTTCGGAAGGCATAAATCAACATACGTTCGTCTGATGGTCCTACTCCATTTATTAAAGTTTCTTTATTTATCATTATTAAGACATTAATGGAGTTAAAACTGCAATATTAGAGAGTTTGAAAATTTCCAAAAAACCGAGACCCTCAAACGAAATCTCGACTTTCGGAAGGCCTAAATCAACATACGTCCGTCTGATGGTCATACTCCATTTATTAAAGTTTCTTTATTTATCATTATTAAGACATTCATCTAGTTAAAACTGCAATATTAGACAGTTTTAAAATTTCCAAAAACCGAGGCCCTCAAACGAAATCTCGACTTTCGGAAGGCATAAATCAACATACGTGCGTCTGATGGTCATACTCCATTTATTAAATTTTCTTCATTTATCATTATTAAGACATTCATGGACTTAAAAATGCGATATTAGACAGTTTGAAAATTTCCTAAAAAACGAGACCTCAAACGAAATCTCGAGTTTCGGAAGGCATAAATCAACATACGTTCGTCTGATGGTCATACTCCATTTATTAAAGTTTCTTCATTTATCATTATTAAGACATTAATGGAGTTAAAACTGCAATATTAGACAGTTTGAAAATTTCCTAAAACCGAGACCCTCAAACGAAATCTCGAGTTTCGGAAGGCATAAATCATCATACGTGCGTCTGATGGTCATACTCCATTTATTAAAGTTTCTTCGTTTATCATTATTAAGACATTCATGGAGTTAAAACTGCAATATTAGACAGTTTGAAAATTTCCTAAAAACCGAGGCCCTCAAACTAAATCTCGAGTTTCGGAAGGCATAAATCAACATACGTGCGTCTGATGGTCATACTCCATTTATTAAAGTTTCTTCATTTATCATTATTAAGACATTCATGGAGTTAAAACTGCAATATTAGACAGTTTGAAAATTTCCTAAAAACCGAGACCCTCAAACGAAATCTCGAGTTTCAGAAGGCATAAATCAACATACGTGCGTCTGATGGTCATACTCCATTTATTAAAGTTTCTTCATTTATCATTATTAAAACATTCATGGAGTTAAAACTGCAATATTAGACAGTTTGAAAATTTCCAAAAACCGAGACCATCAAACGAATTCTCGTCTTTCGGAAGGCATAAATCAACATACGTGCGTCTGTTAGTCATACTCCATTTATTAAAATTTCTTCATTTATCATTATTAAGACATTCATGGAGTTAAAACTGCAATATTAGACAGTTTGAAAATTTCCTAAAACCGAGACCATCAAACGAAATCTCGTCTCCATTTATTAAATTTTCTTCATTTATCATTATTAAGACATTCATGGACTTAAAACTGCGATATTAGACAGTTTGAAAATTTCCTAAAAAACGAGACCTCAAACGAAATCTCGAGTTTCGGAAGGCATAAATCAACATACGTTCGTCTGATGGTCATACTCAATTTATTAAAGTTTCTTCATTAATCATTATTAAGACATTAATGGAGTTAAAACTGCAATATTAGACAGTTTGAAAATTTCCGAAAACCGAGACCATCAAACGAAATCTCGACTTTCGGAAGGCATAAATCAACATACGTGCGTCTGATGGTCATACTCCATTTATTAAAATTTCTTCATTTATCATTATTAAGACATTAATGGACTTAAAACTGCGATATTAGACAGTTTAAAAATTTCCTAAAAAACGAGACTTCAAACGAAATCTCGAGTTTCGGAAGGCATAAATCAACATACGTTCGTCTGATGGTCATACTCCATTTATTAAAGTTTCTTCATTTATCATTATTAAAACATTAATGGAGTTAAAACTGCAATATTAGAGAGTTTGAAAATTTCCAAAAAACCGAGACCCTCAAACGAAATCTCGACTTTCGGAAGGCCTAAATCAACATACGTCCGTCTGATGGTCATACTCCATTTATTAAAGTTTCTTTATTTATCATTATTAAGACATTCATCTAGTTAAAACTGCAATATTAGACAGTTTTAAAATTTCCAAAAAACCGAGGCCCTCAAACGAAATCTCGACTTTCGGAAGGCCTAAATCAACATACGTGCGTCTGATGGTCATACTTCATTTATTAAAGTTTCTTATTTATCATTATTAAGACATTAATGGAGTTAAAACTGCAATATTAGAAAGTTTGAAAATTTCCAAAACCGAGACTATCAAACGAAATCTCGACTTTCTAAGGCATAAATCAACATACGTGCGTCTGATGGTCATACTCCATTTATTAAAGTTTCTTCATTTATCATTATTAAGACATTAATGGAGTTAAAACTGCAATATTAGACAGTTTGAAAATTTCCTAAAAACCGAGACCCTCAAACGAAATCTCGACTTTCGGAAGGCCTAAATCAACATACGTGCGTCTGATGGTCATACTCAATTTATTAAAGTTTCTTTATTTATCATTATTAAGACATTCATCTAGTTAAAACTGCAATATTCGACAGTTTGAAAATTTCCTAAAACCGAGACCTTCAAACGAAATCTCGAGTTTCGGAAGGCATAAATCAACATACGTGCGTCTGATGGTCATACTCCATTTATTAAAGTTTCTTCTTTAATCATTATTAAGACATTAATGGAGTTAAAACTGCAATATTAGACAGTTTGAAAATTTCCGAAAACCGAGACCATCAAACGAAATCTCGACTTTCGGAAGGCATAAATCAACATACGTGCGTCTGATGGTCATACTCCATTTATTAAAATTTCTTCATTTATCATTATTAAGACATTAATGGACTTAAAACTGCGATATTAGACAGTTTGAAAATTTCCTAAAAAACGAGACCTCAAACGAAATCTCGAGTTTCGGAAGGCATAAATCAACATACGTTCGTCTGATGGTCCTACTCCATTTATTAAAGTTTCTTCATTTATCATTATTAAGACATTAATGGAGTTAAAACTGCAATATTAGAGAGTTTGAAAATTTCCAAAAAACCGAGACCCTCAAACGAAATCTCGACTTTCGGAAGGCCTAAATCAACATACGTCCGTCTGATGGTCATACTCCATTTATTAAAGTTTCTTTATTTATCATTATTAAGACATTCATCTAGTTAAAACTGCAATATTAGACAGTTTTAAAATTTCCAAAAAACCGAGGCCCTCAAACGAAATCTCGACTTTCGGAAGGCATAAATCAACATACGTGCGTCTGATGGTCATACTCCATTTATTAAATTTTCTTCATTTATCATTATTAAGACATTCATGGACTTAAAAATGCGATATTAGACAGTTTGAAAATTTCCTAAAAAACGAGACCTCAAACGAAATCTCGAGTTTCGGAAGGCATAAATCAACATACGTTCGTCTGATGGTCATACTCCATTTATTAAAATTTCTTCATTTATCATTATTAAGACATTAATGGACTTAAAACTGCGATATTAGACAGTTTGAAAATTTCCTAAAAAACGAGACCTCAAACGAAATCTCGAGTTTCGGAAGGCATAAATCAACATACGTTCGTCTGATGGTCCTACTCCATTTATTAAAGTTTCTTCATTTATCATTATTAAGACATTAATGGAGTTAAAACTGCAATATTAGAGAGTTTGAAAATTTCCAAAAACCGAGACCCTCAAACGAAATCTCGACTTTCGGAAGGCCTAAATCAACATACGTCCGTCTGATGGTCATACTCCATTTATTAAAGTTTCTTTATTTATCATTATTAAGACATTCATCTAGTTAAAACTGCAATATTAGACAGTTTTAAAATTTCCAAAAACCGAGGCCCTCAAACGAAATCTCGACTTTCGGAAGGCATAAATCAACATACGTGCGTCTGATGGTCATACTCCATTTATTAAATTTTCTTCATTTATCATTATTAAGACATTCATGGACTTAAAAATGCGATATTAGACAGTTTGAAAATTTCCTAAAAAACGAGACCTCAAACGAAATCTCGAGTTTCGGAAGGCATAAATCAACATACGTTCGTCTGATGGTCATACTCCATTTATTAAAATTTCTTCATTTATCATTATTAAGACATTAATGGACTTAAAACTGCGATATTAGACAGTTTGAAAATTTCCTAAAAAACGAGACCTCAAACGAAATCTCGAGTTTCGGAAGGCATAAATCAACATACGTTCGTCTGATGGTCCTACTCCATTTATTAAAGTTTCTTCATTTATCATTATTAAGACATTAATGGAGTTAAAACTGCAATATTAGAGAGTTTGAAAATTTCCAAAAAACCGAGACCCTCAAACGAAATCTCGACTTTCGGAAGGCCTAAATCAACATACGTCCGTCTGATGGTCATACTCCATTTATTAAAGTTTCTTTATTTATCATTATTAAGACATTCATCTAGTTAAAACTGCAATATTAGACAGTTTTAAAATTTCCAAAAAACCGAGGCCCTCAAACGAAATCTCGACTTTCGGAAGGCCTAAATCAACATACGTGCGTCTGATGGTCATACTTCATTTATTAAAGTTTCTTATTTATCATTATTAAGACATTAATGGAGTTAAAACTGCAATATTAGAAAGTTTGAAAATTTCCGAAAACCGAGACTATCAAACGAAATCTCGACTTTCGGAAGGCATAAATCAACATACGTGCGTCTGATGGTCATACTCCATTTATTAAAGTTTCTTCATTTATCATTATTAAGACATTAATGGAGTTAAAACTGCAATATTAGACAGTTTGAAAATTTCCTAAAAACCGAGACCCTCAAACGAAATCTCGACTTTCGGAAGGCCTAAATCAACATACGTGCGTCTGATGGTCATACTCAATTTATTAAAGTTTCTTTATTTATCATTATTAAGACATTCATCTAGTTAAAACTGCAATATTCGACAGTTTGAAAATTTCCTAAAACCGAGACCTTCAAACGAAATCTCGAGTTTCGGAAGGCATAAATCAACATACGTGCGTCTGATGGTCATACTCCATTTATTAAAGTTTCTTCTTTAATCATTATTAAGACATTAATGGAGTTAAAACTGCAATATTAGACAGTTTGAAAATTTCCTAAAACCGAGACCATCAAACGAAATCTCGACTTTCGTAAGGCATAAATCAACATACGTGCGTCTGATGGTCATACTCCATTTATTAAAATTTCTTCATTTATCATTATTAAGACATTAATGGACTTAAAACTGCGATATTAGACAGTTTGAAAATTTCCTAAAAAACGAGACCTCAAACGAAATCTCGAGTTTCGGAAGGCATAAATCAACATACGTTCGTCTGATGGTCCTACTCCATTTATTAAAGTTTCTTCATTTATCATTATTAAGACATTAATGGAGTTAAAACTGCAATATTAGAGAGTTTGAAAATTTCCAAAAACCGAGACCCTCAAACGAAATCTCGACTTTCGGAAGGCCTAAATCAACATACGTCCGTCTGATGGTCATACTCCATTTATTAAAGTTTCTTTATTTATCATTATTAAGACATTCATCTAGTTAAAACTGCAATATTAGACAGTTTTAAAATTTCCAAAAACCGAGGCCCTCAAACGAAATCTCGACTTTCGTAAGGCATAAATCAACATACGTGCGTCTGATGGTCATACTCCATTTATTAAATTTTCTTCATTTATCATTATTAAGACATTCATGGACTTAAAAATGCGATATTAGACAGTTTGAAAATTTCCTAAAAAACGAGACCTCAAACGAAATCTCGAGTTTCGGAAGGCATAAATCAACATACGTTCGTCTGATGGTCATACTCCATTTATTAAAGTTTCTTCATTTATCATTATTAAGACATTAATGGAGTTAAAACTGCAATATTAGACAGTTTGAAAATTTCCTAAAACCGAGACCCTCAAACGAAATCTCGAGTTTCGGAAGGCATAAATCATCATACGTGCGTCTGATGGTCATACTCCATTTATTAAAGTTTCTTCGTTTATCATTATTAAGACATTCATGGAGTTAAAACTGCAATATTAGACAGTTTGAAAATTTCCTAAAACCGAGGCCCTCAAACGAAATCTCGAGTTTCGGAAGGCATAAATCAACATACGTGCGTCTGATGGTCATACTCCATTTATTAAAGTTTCTTCATTTATCATTATTAAGACATTCATGGAGTTAAAACTGCAATATTAGACAGTTTGAAAATTTCCTAAAACCGAGACCCTCAAACGAAATCTCGAGTTTCAGAAGGCATAAATCAACATACGTGCGTCTGATGGTCATACTCCATTTATTAAAGTTTCTTCATTTATCATTATTAAAACATTCATGGAGTTAAAACTGCAATATTAGACAGTTTGAAAATTTCCTAAAACCGAGACCATCAAACGAAATCTCGTCTTTCGGAAGGCATAAATCAACATACGTGCGTCTGATGGTCATACTCCATTTATTAAAGTTTCTTCATTTATCATTATTAAGACATTAATAGAGTTAAAACTGCAATATTAGACAGTTTGAAAATTTCCTAAAACCGAGACCCTCAAACGAAATCTCGACTTTCGGAAGGCCTAAATCAACATACGTGCGTCTGATGGTCATACTCCATTTATTAAAGTTTCTTTATTTATCATTATTAAAACATTCATCTAGTTAAAACTGCAATATTAGACAGTTTGAAAATTTCCAAAAAACCGAGGCCCTCAAACGAAATCTCGACTTTCGGAAGGCCTAAATCAACATACGTGCGTCTGATGGTCATACTTCATTTATTAAAGTTTCTTCATTTATCATTATTAAGACATTAATGGAGCTAAAACTGCAATATTAGAAAGTTTGAAAATTTCCGAAAACCGAGACTATCAAACGAAATCTCGACTTTCGGAAGGCATAAATCAACATACGTGCGTCTGATGGTCATACTCCATTTATTAAAGTTTCTTTATTTATCATTATTAAGACATTCATGGAGTTAAAACTGCAATATTAGACAGTTTGAAAATTTCCAAAAACCGAGACCATCAAACGAATTCTCGTCTTTCTAAGGCATAAATCAACATACGTATGCGTCTCGTTAGTCATACTCCATTTATTAAAATTTCTTCATTTATCATTATTAAGACATTCATGGAGTTAAAACTGCAATATTAGACAGTTTGAAAATTTCCTAAAACCGAGACCATCAAACGCAATCTCGTCTCCATTTATTAAATTTTCTTCATTTATCATTATTAAGACATTCATGGACTTAAAACTGCGATATTAGACAGTTTGAAAATTTCCTAAAAACGAGACCTCAAACGAAATCTCGACTTTCTAAGGCATAAATCAACATACGTGCGTCTGATGGTCATACTCCATTTATTAAAATTTCTTCATTTATCATTATTAAGACATTATATGGACTTAAAGTCATGCGATATTAGACAGTTTGAAAATTTCCTAAAAAACGAGACCTCAAACGAAATCTCGAGTTTCGGAAGGCATAATTCAACATACGTTCGTCTGATGGTCATACTCCATTTATTAAAGTTTCTTCATTTATCATTATTAAGACATTAATGGAGTTAAAACTGCAATATTAGACAGTTTGAAAATTTCCGAAAACCGAGACCATCAAACGAAATCTCGAGTTTCGGAAGGCATAAATCAACATACGTGCGTCTGACGGTCATACTCCATTTATTAAAGTTTCTTCATTAATCATTATTAAGACATTAATGGAGTTAAAACTGCAATATTAGACAATTTGAAAATTTCCTAAAACCGAGACCATCAAACGAAATCTCGACTTTCGTAAGGCATAAATCAACATACGTGCGTCTGATGGTCATACTCCATTTATTAAAATTTCTTCATTTATCATTATTAAGACATTAATGGACTTAAAACTGCGATATTAGACAGTTTAAAAATTTCCTAAAAAACGAGACTTCAAACGAAATCTCGAGTTTCGGAAGGCATAAATCAACATACGTTCGTCTTATGGTCATACTCCATTTATTAAAGTTTCTTCATTTATCATTATTAAGACATTAATGGAGTTAAAACTGCAATATTAGAGAGTTTGAAAATTTCCAAAAAACCGAGACCCTCAAACGAAATCTCGACTTTCGGAAGGCCTAAATCAACATACGTCCGTCTGATGGTCATACTCCATTTATTAAAGTTTCTTTATTTATCATTATTAAGACATTCATCTAGTTAAAACTGCAATATTAGACATTTTTAAAATTTCCAAAAACCGAGGCCCTCAAACGAAATCTCGACTTTCGGAAGGCCTAAATCAACATACGTGCGTCTGATGGTCATACTTCATTTATTAAAGTTTCTTATTTATCATTATTAAGACATTAATGGAGTTAAAACTGCAATATTAGAAAGTTTGAAAATTTCCAAAACCGAGACTATCTAACGAAATCTCGACTTTCTAAGGCATAAATCAACATACGTGCGTCTGATGGTCATACTCCATTTATTAAAGTTTCTTCATTTATCATTATTAAGACATTAATGGAGTTAAAACTGCAATATTAGACAGTTTGAAAATTTCCTAAAACCGAGACCCTCAAACGAAATCTCGACTTTCGGAAGGCCTAAATCAACATACGTGCGTCTGATGGTCATACTCAATTTATTAAAGTTTCTTTATTTATCATTATTAAGACATTCATCGAGTTAAAACTGCAATATTCGACAGTTTGAAAATTTCCTAAAACCGAGACCTTCAAACGAAATCTCGAGTTTCGGAAGGCATAAATCAACATACGTGCGTCTGATGGTCATACTCCATTTATTAAAGTTTCTTCTTTAATCATTATTAAGACATTAATGGAGTTAAAACTGCAATATTAGACAGTTTGAAAATTTCCTAAAACCGAGACCATCAAACGAAATCTCGACTTTCGGAAGGCATAAATCAACATACGTGCGTCTGATGGTCATACTCCATTTATTAAAATTTCTTCATTTATCATTATTAAGACATTAATGGACTTAAAACTGCGATATTAGACAGTTTGAAAATTTCCTAAAAAACGAGACCTCAAACGAAATCTCGAGTTTCGGAAGGCATAATTCAACATACGTTCGTCTGATGGTCATACTCCATTTATTAAAGTTTCTTCATTTATCATTATTAAGACATTAATGGAGTTAAAACTGCAATATTAGACAGTTTGAAAATTTCCGAAAACCGAGACCATCAAACGAAATCTCGACTTTCGGAAGGCATAAATCAACATACGTGCGTCTGATGGTCATACTCCAATTATTAAAATTTCTTCATTTATCATTATTAAGACATTAATGGACTTAAAACTGCGATATTAGACAGTTTAAAAATTTCCTAAAAACGAGACTTCAAACGAAATCTCGAGTTTCGAACGCATAAATCAACAGACGTTCGTCGATGGTCATACTCCATTTATTAAAGTTTCTTCATTTATCATTATTAAGACATTAATGGAGTTAAAACTGCAATATTAGAGAGTTTGAAAATTTCCAAAAAACCGAGACCCTCAAACGAAATCTCGACTTTCGGAAGGCCTAAATCAACATACGTCCGTCTGATGGTCATACTCCATTTATTAAAGTTTCTTTATTTATCATTATTAAGACATTCATCTAGTTAAAACTGCAATATTAGACAGTTTTAAAATTTCCAAAAACCGAGGCCCTCAAACGAAATCTCGACTTTCGGAAGGCCTAAATCAACATACGTAAGCGTCGATGGTCATACTTCATCTATTAAAGTTTCTTATTTATCATTATTAAGACATTAATGGAGTTAAAACTGCAATATTAGAAAGTTTGAAAATTTCCAAAACCGAGACTATCTAACGAAATCTCGACTTTCTAAGGCATAAATCAACATACGTGCGTCCGATGGTCATACTCCATTTATTAAAGTTTCTTCATTTATCATTATTAAGACATTAATGGAGTTAAAACTGCAATATTAGACAGTTTGAAAATTTCCTAAAAACCGAGACCCAAAACGAAATCTCGACTTTCTAAGGCCTAAATCAACATACGTGCGTCTGATGGTCATACTCAATTTATTGAAGATTCTTTATTTATCATTATTAAGACATTCATCTAGTTAAAACTGCAATATTCGACAGTTTGAAAATTTCCTAAAACCGAGACCTTCAAACGAAATCTCGAGTTTCGGAAGGCATAAATCAACATACGTGCGTCTGATGGTCATACTCCATTTATTAAAGTTTCTTCTTTAATCATTATTAAGACATTAATGGAGTTAAAACTGCAATATTAGACAGTTTGAAAATTTCCAAAACCGAGACCATCAAACGAAATCTCGACTTTCTGAAGGCATAAATCAACATACGTGCGTCCGATGGTCATACTCCATTTATTAAAATTTCTTCATTTATCATTATTAAGACATTAATGGACTTAAAACTGCGATATTAGACAGTTTGAAAATTTCCTAAAAAACGAGACCTCAAACGAAATCTCGAGTTTCGAAGGCATAATTCAACATACGTTCGTCGATGGTCATACTCCATTTATTAAAGTTTCTTCATTTATCATTATTAAGACATTAATGGAGTTAAAACTGCAATATTAGACAGTTTGAAAATTTCCAAAACCGAGACCATCAAACGAAATCTCGACTTTCTAAGGCATAAATCAACATACGTGCGTCCTCGATGGTCATACTCCAATTATTAAAATTTCTTCATTTATCATTATTAAGACATTAATGGACTTAAAACTGCGATATTGGACAGTTTAAAAATTTCCTAAAAACGAGACTTCAAACGAAATCTCGAGTTTGAACGCATAAATCAACATACGTTCGTCTCGATGGTCATACTCCATTTATTAAAGTTTCTTCATTTATCATTATTAAGACATTAATGGAGTTAAAACTGCAATATTAGAGAGTTTGAAAATTTCCAAAAACCGAGACCCTCAAACGAAATCTCGACTTTCTAAGGCCTAAATCAACATACGTCCGTCTGATGGTCATACTCCATTTATTAAAGTTTCTTTATTTATCATTATTAAGACATTCATCTAGTTAAAACTGCAATATTAGACAGTTTTAAAATTTCCAAAAACCGAGGCCCTCAAACGAAATCTCGACTTTCGGAAGGCCTAAATCAACATACGTGCGTCTGATGGTCATACTTCATTTATTAAAGTTTCTTATTTATCATTATTAAGACATTAATGGAGTTAAAACTGCAATATTAGAAAGTTTGAAAATTTCCAAAACCGAGACTATCTAACGAAATCTCGACTTTCTAAGGCATAAATCAACATACGTGCGTCCGATGGTCATACTCCATTTATTAAAGTTTCTTCATTTATCATTATTAAGACATTAATGGAGTTAAAACTGCAATATTAGACAGTTTGAAAATTTCCTAAAAACCGAGACCCTCAAACGAAATCTCGACTTTCGGAAGGCCTAAATCAACATACGTGCGTCTGATGGTCATACTCAATTTATTAAAGTTTCTTTATTTATCATTATTAAGACATTCATCGAGTTAAAACTGCAATATTCGACAGTTTGAAAATTTCCTAAAACCGAGACCTTCAAACGAAATCTCGAGTTTCGGAAGGCATAAATCAACATACGTGCGTCTGATGGTCATACTCCATTTATTAAAGTTTCTTCTTTAATCATTATTAAGACATTAATGGAGTTAAAACTGCAATATTAGACAGTTTGAAAATTTCCGAAAACCGAGACCATCAAACGAAATCTCGAGTTTCGGAAGGCATAAATCAACATACGTGCGTCTGATGGTCATACTCCATTTATTAAAATTTCTTCATTTATCATTATTAAGACATTAATGGACTTAAAACTGCGATATTAGACAGTTTGAAAATTTCCTAAAAAACGAGACCTCAAACGAAATCTCGAGTTTCGGAAGGCATAATTCAACATACGTTCGTCTGATGGTCATACTCCATTTATTAAAGTTTCTTCATTTATCATTATTAAGACATTAATGGAGTTAAAACTGCAATATTAGACAGTTTGAAAATTTCCGAAAACCGAGACCATCAAACGAAATCTCGACTTTCGGAAGGCATAAATCAACATACGTGCGTCTGATGGTCATACTCCAATTATTAAAATTTCTTCATTTATCATTATTAAGACATTAATGGACTTAAAACTCGCGATATTAGACAGTTTAAAAATTTCCTAAAAACGAGACTTCAAACGAAATCTCGAGTTTCGAACGCATAAATCAACATACGTTAAATCTCGATGGTCATACTCCATTTATTAAAGTTTCTTCATTTATCATTATTAAGACATTAATGGAGTTAAAACTGCAATATTAGAGAGTTTGAAAATTTCCAAAAACCGAGACCCTCAAACGAAATCTCGACTTTCGGAAGGCCTAAATCAACATACGTCCGTCTGATGGTCATACTCCATTTATTAAAGTTTCTTTATTTATCATTATTAAGACATTCATCTAGTTAAAACTGCAATATTAGACAGCTTTTAAAATTTCCAAAAACCGAGGCCCTCAAACGAAATCTCGACTTTCTAAGGCCTAAATCAACATACGTGCGTCTGATGGTCATACTTCATCTATTAAAGTTTCTTATTTATCATTATTAAGACATTAATGGAGTTAAAACGCAATATTAGAAAGTTTGAAAATTTCCAAAACCGAGACTATCTAACGAAATCTCGACTTTCTAAGGCATAAATCAACATACGTGCGTCCGATGGTCATACTCCATTTATTAAAGTTTCTTCATTTATCATTATTAAGACATTAATGGAGTTAAAACTGCAATATTAGACAGTTTGAAAATTTCCTAAAAACCGAGACCCTCAAACGAAATCTCGACTTTCGGAAGGCCTAAATCAACATACGTGCGTCTGATGGTCATACTCAATTTATTGAAGATTCTTTATTTATCATTATTAAGACATTCATCTAGTTAAAACCGCAATATTCGACAGCTTTGAAAATTTCCAAAAACCGAGACCCTCAAACGAAATCTCGAGTTTCCGAAGGCATAAATCAACATACGTGCGTCTGATGGTCATACTCCATTTATTAAAGTTTCTTCTTTAATCATTATTAAGACATTAATGGAGTTAAAACTGCAATATTAGACAGTTTGAAAATTTCCGAAAACCGAGACCATCAAACGAAATCTCGACTTTCGGAAGGCATAAATCAACATACGTGCGTCTGATGGTCATACTCCATTTATTAAAATTTCTTCATTTATCATTATTAAGACATTAATGGACTTAAAACTGCGATATTAGACAGTTTGAAAATTTCCTAAAAAACGAGACCTCAAACGAAATCTCGAGTTTCGGAAGGCATAATTCAACATACGTTCGTTTGATGGTCATACTCCATTTATTAAAGTTTCTTCATTTATCATTATTAAGACATTAATGGAGTTAAAACTGCAATATTAGACAGTTTGAAAATTTCCGAAAACCGAGACCATCAAACGAAATCTCGACTTTCGGAAGGCATAAATCAACATACGTGCGTCTGATGGTCATACTCCAATTATTAAAATTTCTTCATTTATCATTATTAAGACATTAATGGACTTAAAACTGCGATATTGGACAGTTTAAAAATTTCCTAAAAAACGAGACTTCAAACGAAATCTCGAGTTTCGGAACGCATAAATCAACATACGTTCGTCTGATGGTCATACTCCATTTATTAAAGTTTCTTCATTTATCATTATTAAGACATTAATGGAGTTAAAACTGCAATATTAGAGAGTTTGAAAATTTCCAAAAAACCGAGACCCTCAAACGAAATCTCGACTTTCTAAGGCCTAAATCAACATACGTCCGTCTGATGGTCATACTCCATTTATTAAAGTTTCTTTATTTATCATTATTAAGACATTCATCTAGTTAAAACTGCAATATTAGACAGTTTTAAAATTTCCAAAAACCGAGGCCCTCAAACGAAATCTCGACTTTCGGAAGGCCTAAATCAACATACGTGCGTCTGATGGTCATACTTCATTTATTAAAGTTTCTTCATTTATCATTAGTAAGACATTCATGGAGTTAAAACCGCAATATTAGACAGTTTGAAAATTTCCAAAACCGAGACTATCAAACGAAATCTCGACTTTCTAAGGCATAAATCAACATACGTGCGTCCGATGGTCATACTCCATTTATTAAAGTTTCTTCATTTATCATTATTAAGACATTAATGGAGTTAAAACTGCAATATTAGACAGTTTGAAAATTTCCTAAAAACCGAGACCCTCAAACGAAATCTCGACTTTCGGAAGGCCTAAATCAACATACGTGCGTCTGATGGTCATACTCAATTTATTAAAGTTTCTTTATTTATCATTATTAAGACATTCATCTAGTTAAAACTGCAATATTCGACAGTTTGAAAATTTCCTAAAACCGAGACCTTCAAACGAAATCTCGAGTTTCGGAAGGCATAAATCAACATACGTGCGTCTGATGGTCATACTCCATTTATTAAAGTTTCTTCTTTAATCATTATTAAGACATTAATGGAGTTAAAACTGCAATATTAGACAGTTTGAAAATTTCCGAAAACCGAGACCATCAAACGAAATCTCGACTTTCGGAAGGCATAAATCAACATACGTGCGTCTGATGGTCATACTCCATTTATTAAAATTTCTTCATTTATCATTATTAAGACATTAATGGACTTAAAACTGCGATATTAGACAGTTTGAAAATTTCCTAAAAAACGAGACCTCAAACGAAATCTCGAGTTTCGGAAGGCATAATTCAACATACGTTCGTCTGATGGTCATACTCCATTTATTAAAGTTTCTTCATTTATCATTATTAAGACATTAATGGAGTTAAAACTGCAATATTAGACAGTTTGAAAATTTCCTAAAAACCGAGGCCCTCAAACGAAATCTCGACTTTCGGAAGGCCTAAATCAACATACGTGCGTCTGATGGTCATACTTCATTTATTAAAGTTTCTTCATTTATCATTATTAAGACATTAATGGAGCTAAAACTGCAATATTAGAAAGTTTGAAAATTTCCGAAAACCGAGACTATCGAACGAAATCTCGACTTTCGGAAGACATAAATCAACATACGTGCGTCTGATGGTCATACTCCATTTATTAAAGTTTCTTCATTTATCATTGTTAAGACATTCGTGGAGTTAAAACTGCAATATTAGACGGTTTGAAAATTTTCAAAAACCGAGGCCCTCAAACGAAATCTCGACTTTCTAAGACATAAATCAACATACGTTAAATCTGATGGTCATACTCCATTTATTAAAGTTTCTTCATTTATCATTATTAAGACATTAATGGAGTTAAACTGCAATATTAGACAGTTTGAAAATTTCCTAAAAAACGAGACCTCAAACGAAATCTCGATTTTCGGAAGGCATAAATCAACATACGTGCGTCTGATGGTCATACTCCATTTATTAAAGTTTCTTCATTTATCATTATTAAGACATTAATGGAGTTAAAACTGCAATATTAGACAGTTTTAAAATTTCCAAAAAACCGAGGCCCTCAAACGAAATCTCGACTTTCGGAAGGCCTAAATCAACATACGTGCGTCTGATGGTCATACTTCATTTATTAAAGTTTCTTATTTATCATTATTAAGACATTAATGGAGTTAAAACTGCAATATTAGAAAGTTTGAAAATTTCCAAAACCGAGACTATCAAACGAAATCTCGACTTTCTAAGGCATAAATCAACATACGTGCGTCCGATGGTCATACTCCATTTATTAAAGTTTCTTCATTTATCATTATTAAGACATTAATGGAGTTAAAACTGCAATATTAGACAGTTTGAAAATTTCCTAAAAACCGAGACCCTCAAACGAAATCTCGACTTTCGGAAGGCCTAAATCAACATACGTGCGTCTGATGGTCATACTCAATTTATTAAAGTTTCTTTATTTATCATTATTAAGACATTCATCTAGTTAAAACTGCAATATTCGACAGTTTGAAAATTTCCTAAAACCGAGACCTTCAAACGAAATCTCGAGTTTCGGAAGGCATAAATCAACATACGTGCGTCTGATGGTCATACTCCATTTATTAAAGTTTCTTCTTTAATCATTATTAAGACATTAATGGAGTTAAAACTGCAATATTAGACAGTTTGAAAATTTCCGAAAACCGAGACCATCAAACGAAATCTCGACTTTCGGAAGGCATAAATCAACATACGTGCGTCTGATGGTCATACTCCATTTATTAAAATTTCTTCATTTATCATTATTAAGACATTAATGGACTTAAAACTGCGATATTAGACAGTTTGAAAATTTCCTAAAAAACGAGACCTCAAACGAAATCTCGAGTTTCGAAGGCATAATTCAACATACGTTAAATCTGATGGTCATACTCCATTTATTAAAGTTTCTTCATTTATCATTATTAAGACATTAATGGAGTTAAAACTGCAATATTAGACAGTTTGAAAATTTCCTAAAAACCGAGGCCCTCAAACGAAATCTCGACTTTCGGAAGGCCTAAATCAACATACGTGCGTCTGATGGTCATACTTCATTTATTAAAGTTTCTTCATTTATCATTATTAAGACATTAATGGAGCTAAAACTGCAATATTAGAAAGTTTGAAAATTTCCGAAAACCGAGACTATCGAACGAAATCTCGACTTTCGGAAGGCATAAATCAACATACGTGCGTCTGATGGTCATACTCCATTTATTAAAGTTTCTTCATTTATCATTGTTAAGACATTCGTGGAGTTAAAACTGCAATATTAGACGGTTTGAAAATTTTCAAAAACCGAGGCCCTCAAACGAAATCTCGACTTTCGGAAGACATAAATCAACATACGTTCGTCTGATGGTCATACTCCATTTATTAAAGTTTCTTCATTTATCATTATTAAGACATTAATGGAGTTAAACTGCAATATTAGACAGTTTGAAAATTTCCTAAAAAACGAGACCTCAAACGAAATCTCGATTTTCGGAAGGCATAAATCAACATACGTGCGTCTGATGGTCATACTCCATTTATTAAAGTTTCTTCATTTATCATTATTAAGACATTAATGGAGTTAAAACTGCAATATTAGACAGTTTGAAAATTTCCTAAAACCGAGACCCTCAAACGAAATCTCGACTTTCGGAAGGCCTAAATCAACATACGTGCGTCTGATGGTCATACTCCATTTATTAAAGTTTCTTTATTTATCATTATTAAGACATTCATCTAGTTAAAACTGCAATATTAGACAGTTTGAAAATTTCCAAAAAACCGAGGCCCTCAAACGAAATCTCGACTTTCGGAAGGCCTAAATCAACATACGTGCGTCTGATGGTCATACTTCATTTATTAAAATTTCTTCATTTATCATTATTTAGACATTAATGGAGTTAAAACTGCAATATTAGAAAGTTTGAAAATTTCCGAAAACAGAGACTATCGAACGAAATCTCGACTTTCGGAAGGAATAAATCAACATACGTGCGTCTGATGGTCATACTCCATTTATTAAAGTTTCTTCATTTATCATTATTAAGACATTCGTGGAGTTAAAACTGCAATATTAGACAGTTTGAAAATTTCCAAAAACCGAGGCCCTCAAACGAAATCTCGACTTTCGGAAGACATAAATCAACATACGTTCGTCTGATGGTCATACTCCATTTATTAAAGTTTCTTCATTTATCATTATTAAGACATTAATGGAGTTAAACTGCAATATTAGACAGTTTGAAAATTTCCTAAAAAACGAGACCTCAAACGAAATCTCGATTTTCGGAAGGCATAAATCAACATACGTGCGTCTGATGGTCATACTCCATTTATTAAAGTTTCTTCATTTATCATTATTAAGACATTAATGGAGTTAAAACTGCAATATTAGACAGTTTGAAAATTTCCTTAAAACCGAGACCCTCAAACGAAATCTCGACTTTCGGAAGGCCTAAATCAACATACGTGCGTCTGATGGTCATACTCCATTTATTAAAGTTTCTTTATTTATCATTATTAAGACATTCATCTAGTTAAAACTGCAATATTAGACAGTTTGAAAATTTCCAAAAAACCGAGGCCATCAAACGAAATCTCGACTTTCGGAAGGCCTAAATCAACATACGTGCGTCTGATGGTCATACTTCATTTATTAAAATTTCTTCATTTATCATTATTTAGACATTAATGGAGTTAAAACTGCAATATTAGAAAGTTTGAAAATTTCCGAAAACAGAGACTATCGAACGAAATCTCGACTTTCGGAAGGCATAAATCAACATACGTGCGTCTGATGGTCATACTCCATTTATTAAAGTTTCTTCATTTATCATTATTAAGACATTCGTGGAGTTAAAACTGCAATATTAGACAGTTTGAAAATTTCCAAAAACCGAGGCCCTCAAACGAAATCTCGACTTTCGGAAGACATAAATCAACATACGTTCGTCTGATGGTCATACTCCATTTATTAAAGTTTCTTCATTTATCATTATTAAGACATTCATGGAGTTAAAACTGCAATATTAGACAGTTTGAAAATTTCCTAAAAACCGAGACTCTCAAACGAAATCTCGATTTTCGGAAGGCATAAATCAACATACGTGCGTCTGATGGTCATACTCCATTTATTAAAGTTTCTTTATTTATCATTATTAAGACATTCATGGAGTTAAAACTGGAATATTAGAAAGTTTGAAAATTTCCTAAAACCGAGACCCTCAAACGAAATCTCGAGTTTCGGAAGGCATAAATCATCATACGTGCGTCTGATGGTCATACTCCATTTATTAAAGTTTCTTCATTTATCATTATTAAGACATTCCTGGAGTTAAAACTGCAATATTAGACAGTTTGAAAATTTTCTAAAAACCGAGGCCCTCAAACTAAATCTCGAGTTTCGGAAGGCATAAATCAACATACGTGCGTCTGATGGTTATACTCCATTTATTAAAGTTTATTAATTTATCATTATTAAGACATTAATTGAGTTAAAACTGCAATATTAGATAGTTTGAAAATTTCCGAAAACCGAGACCCTCAAACGAAATCTCGAGTTTCGGAAGGCATAAATCAACATACGTGCGTCTGATGGTCATACTCCATTTATTAAAGTTTATTCATTTATCATTATTAAGACATTAATGGAGTTAAAACTGCAATATTAGAAAGTTTGAAAATTTGCGAAAACCGAGACCATCAAACGAAATCTCGACTTTCGGAAGGCATAAATCAACATACGAGCGTCTGATGGTCATACTCCATTTATTAAAGTTTCTTCATTTATCATTATTAAAACATTAATGGAGTTAAAACTGCAATATTAGACAGTTTGAAAATTTCCAAAAACCGAAACCGTCAAACGAAATCTCGACTTTCTAAGGCATAAATCAACATAAGTTCGTCTGATGGTCATACTCCATTTATTAAATTTTCTTCATTTATCATTATTAAGAAATTAATGGAGTTAAAACTGCAATATTAGACAGTTTGAAAATTTCCTAAAAACCGAGACCCTCAAACGAAATCTCGACTTTCGGAAGGTATAAATCAACATACGTGCGTCTGATGGTCATACTCCATTCATTAAAGTTTCTTTATTTATCATTATTAAGACATTCATCTAGTTAAAACAGCAATATTAGACAGTTTGAAAATTTCCAAAAAACCGAGGCCCTCAAACGAAATCTCGACTTTCGGAAGGCCTAAATCAACATACGTGCGTCTGATGGTCATACTTCATTTATTAAAGTTTCTTCATTTATCATTATTAAGACATTAATGGAGTTAAAACTGCAATATTAGAAAGTTTGAAAATTTCCGAAAACCGAGACCATCAAACGAAATCTCGACTTTCGGAAGGCATAAATCAACATACGTGCGTCTGATGGTCATACTCCATTTATTAAATTTTCTGCATTTATCATTATTAAGACATTCGTGGAGTTAAAACTGCAATATTAGACAGTTTGGAAATTTCCAAAAACCGAGGCCCTCATACGAAATCTCGACTTTCGGAAGGCATAAATCAACATACGTTCGTCTGATGGTCATACTCCATCTATTAAAGTTTCTTCATTTATCATTATTAAAACATTAATGGAGTTAAAACTGCAATATTAGACAGTTTGAAAATTTCCTAAAACAGAGACACTCAAACGAAATCTCGAGTTTCGGAAGGCATAAATCATCATACGTGCGTCTGATGGTCATACTCCATTTATTAAAGTTTCTTCATTTATCATTATTAAGACATTCATAGAGTTAAATCTGCAATACTAGAAAGTTTGAAAATTTCCTAAAACCAAGACCCTCAAACGAAATCTCGAGTTTCAGAAGGCATAAATCATCATACGTGCGTCTGATGGTCATACTCCATTTATTAAAGTTGCTTCATTTTTCATTATTAAGACATTCATGGAGTTCAAACTGCAATATTAGACAGTTTGAAAATTTCCAAAACTCGAGACCATCAAACGAAATCTGGTCTTTCTGAAGGCATAAATCAACATACGTGCGTCTGATGGTCATACTCCATTTATTAAAGTTTCTTCATTTATCATTATTAAGACATTCCTGGAGTTAAAACTGCAATATTAGACAGTTTGAAAATTTCCTAAAAACCTAAATCTCGAGTTTCGGAAGGCATAAATCAACATACGTGCGTCTGATGGTCATACTCCATTTATTAAAATTTCTTCATTTATCATTATTAAGACATTCATGGAGTTAAAACTGCAATATTAGACAGTTTGAAAATTTCCTAAAAACCGAGACTCTCAAACGAAATCTCGACTTTCGGAAGGCATAAATCAACATACGTGCGTCTGATGGTCATACTCCATTTATTAAAGTTTCTTTATTTATAATTATTAAGACATTCATGGAGTTAAAACTGCAATATTAGACAGTTTGAAAATTTCCAAAAACCGAGACCATCAAACGAAATCTCGTCTTTCGGAAGGCATAAATCAACATACGTGCGTCTGTTGGTCATACTCCATTTATTAAAATTTCTTTATTTATCATTATTAAGACATTCATGGAGTTAAAACTGCAATATTAGACAGTTTGAAAATTTCCTAAAACCGAGACCCTCAAACGAAATCTCGAGTTTCGGAAGGCATAAATCATCATACGTGCATCTGATGGTCATACTCCATTTATTAAAGTTTCTTCATTTATCATTATTAAGACATTCATGGAGTTAAAACTCCAATATTAGACAGTTTGAAAATTCTCTAAAACCGAGACCCTCAAACGAAATCTCGACTTTCGGAAGGCATAAATCAACATACGTGCGTGTGATGGTCATACTCCATTTATTAAAGTTGATTCATTTTTCATTATTAAGACATTCATGGAGTTCAAACTGCAATATTAGACAGTTTGAAAATTTCCAAAACTCGAGACCATCAAACGAAATCTGGTCTTTCGGAAGGCATAAATCAACATACGTGCGTCTGATGGTCATACTCCATTTATTAAAGTTTCTTTATTTATCATTTTTAAGACATTCATGGAGTTAAAACGGCAATATTAGAAAGTTTGAAAATTTCCTAAAACCGAGACCCTCAAACTAAATCTCGAGTTTCGGAAGGCATAAATCAACATACGTGCGTCTGATGGTTATACTCCATTTATTAAAGTTTATTAATTTATCATTATTAAGACATTAATTGAGTTAAAACTGCAATATTAGATAGTTTGAAAATTTCCGAAAACCGAGACCCTCAAACGAAATCTCGAGTTTCGGAAGGCATAAATCAACATACGTGCGTCTGATGGTCATACTCCATTTATTAAAGTTTATTCATTTATCATTATTAAGACATTAATGGAGTTAAAACTGCAATATTAGAAAGTTTGAAAATTTGCGAAAACCGAGACCATCAAACGAAATCTCGACTTTCGGAAGGCATAAATCAACATACGAGCGTCTGATGGTCATACTCCATTTATTAAAGTTTCTTCATTTATCATTATTAAAACATTAATGGAGTTAAAACTGCAATATTAGACAGTTTGAAAATTTCCAAAAACCGAAACCGTCAAACGAAATCTCGACTTTCGGAAGGCATAAATCAACATAAGTTCGTCTGATGGTCATACTCCATTTATTAAATTTTCTTCATTTATCATTATTAAGAAATTAATGGAGTTAAAACTGCAATATTAGACAGTTTGAAAATTTCCTAAAAACCGAGACCCTCAAACGAAATCTCGACTTTCGGAAGGTATAAATCAACATACGTGCGTCTGATGGTCATACTCCATTCATTAAAGTTTCTTTATTTATCATTATTAAGACATTCATCTAGTTAAAACAGCAATATTAGACAGTTTGAAAATTTCCAAAAAACCGAGGCCCTCAAACGAAATCTCGACTTTCGGAAGGCCTAAATCAACATACGTGCGTCTGATGGTCATACTTCATTTATTAAAGTTTCTTCATTTATCATTATTAAGACATTAATGGAGTTAAAACTGCAATATTAGAAAGTTTGAAAATTTCCGAAAACCGAGACCATCAAACGAAATCTCGACTTTCGGAAGGCATAAATCAACATACGTGCGTCTGATGGTCATACTCCATTTATTAAATTTTCTGCATTTATCATTATTAAGACATTCGTGGAGTTAAAACTGCAATATTAGACAGTTTGGAAATTTCCAAAAACCGAGGCCCTCATACGAAATCTCGACTTTCGGAAGGCATAAATCAACATACGTTCGTCTGATGGTCATACTCCATCTATTAAAGTTTCTTCATTTATCATTATTAAAACATTAATGGAGTTAAAACTGCAATATTAGACAGTTTGAAAATTTCCTAAAACCGAGACCCTCAAACGAAATCTCGAGTTTCGGAAGGCATAAATCATCATACGTGCGTCTGATGGTCATACTCCATTTATTAAAGTTTCTTCATTTATCATTATTAAGACATTCATAGAGTTAAATCTGCAATACTAGAAAGTTTGAAAATTTCCTAAAACCAAGACCCTCAAACGAAATCTCGAGTTTCAGAAGGCATAAATCATCATACGTGCGTCTGATGGTCATACTCCATTTATTAAAGTTGCTTCATTTTTCATTATTAAGACATTCATGGAGTTCAAACTGCAATATTAGACAGTTTGAAAATTTCCAAAACTCGAGACCATCAAACGAAATCGGTCTTTCAAGGCATAAATCAACATACGTGCGTCTGATGGTCATACTCCATTTATTAAAGTTTCTTCATTTATCATTATTAAGACATTCCTGGAGTTAAAACTGCAATATTAGACAGTTTGAAAATTTCCTAAAAACCTAAATCTCGAGTTTCTGAAGGCATAAATCAACATACGTGCGTCTGATGGTCATACTCCATTTATTAAAATTTCTTCATTTATCATTATTAAGACATTCATGGAGTTAAAACTGCAATATTAGACAGTTTGAAAATTTCCTAAAAACCGAGACTCTCAAACGAAATCTCGACTTTCTAAGGCATAAATCAACATACGTGCGTCTGATGGTCATACTCCATTTATTAAAGTTTCTTTATTTATAATTATTAAGACATTCATGGAGTTAAAACTGCAATATTAGACAGTTTGAAAATTTCCAAAAACCGAGACCATCAAACGAAATCTCGTCTTTCGGAAGGCATAAATCAACATACGTGCGTCTGTTGGTCATACTCCATTTATTAAAATTTCTTTATTTATCATTATTAAGACATTCATGGAGTTAAAACTGCAATATTAGACAGTTTGAAAATTTCCTAAAACCGAGACCCTCAAACGAAATCTCGAGTTTCGGAAGGCATAAATCATCATACGTGCATCTGATGGTCATACTCCATTTATTAAAGTTTCTTCATTTATCATTATTAAGACATTCATGGAGTTAAAACTCCAATATTAGACAGTTTGAAAATTCTCTAAAACCGAGACCCTCAAACGAAATCTCGACTTTCGGAAGGCATAAATCAACATACGTGCGTGTGATGGTCATACTCCATTTATTAAAGTTGATTCATTTTTCATTATTAAGACATTCATGGAGTTCAAACTGCAATATTAGACAGTTTGAAAATTTCCAAAACTCGAGACCATCAAACGAAATCTGGTCTTTCGGAAGGCATAAATCAACATACGTGCGTCTGATGGTCATACTCCATTTATTAAAGTTTCTTTATTTATCATTTTTAAGACATTCATGGAGTTAAAACGGCAATATTAGAAAGTTTGAAAATTTCCTAAAACCGAGACCCTCAAACGAAATCTCGAGTTTCGGAAGGCATAAATCATCATACGTGCGTCTGATGGTCATACTCCATTTATTAAAGTTTCTTCATTTATCATTATTAAGACATTCATGGAGTTAAAACTGCAATATTATACAGTTTGAAAATTTCCTAAAAACCGAGGTCCTCAAACGAAATCTCGAGTTTCGGAAGGCATAAATCAACATACGTGCGTCTGATGGTCATACTCCATTTATTAAAATTTCTTCATTTATCATTATTAAGACATTCATGGAGTTAAAACTGCAATATTAGACAGTTTGAAAATTCCCTAAAACCGAGACCCTCAAACGAAATCTCGAGTTTCGGAAGGCATAAATCATCATACGTGCATCTGATGGTCATACTCCATTTATTAAAGTTTCTTCATTTATCATTATTAAGACATTCAAGGAGTTAAAACTGCAATATTAGACAGTTTGAAAATTCCCTTAAACCGAGACCCTCAAACAAAATCTCGACTTTCGGAAGGCATAAATCAACATATGTGCGTCTGATGGTCATACTCCATTTATTAAAGTTTCTTCATTTATCATTATTAAGACATTCATGGAGTTAAAACTGCAATATAAGACACTTTGAAAATATCCAAAAACCGTGGCTCTCAAACGAAATCTCGACTTTCGGAAGGCATAAATCAACATACGTTCGTCTGATGGTCATACTCCATTTATTAAAGTTTCTTCATTTATTATAATTAAGAAATTCGTGGAGCTAAAACTGCAATATTAGACAGTTTGAAAATTTCCTAAAAACCGAGTCCCTCAAACGAAATCTCGACTTTCGGAAGGCATAAATCAACATACTTGCGTCTGATGGTCATACTCCATTTATTAAATTTTTTTTAATTTATCATTATTAAAACATTCATAGAGTTAAAACTGCAATACTAGAAAGTTTGAAAATTTCCTAAAAACGAGACCCATAAACGAAATCTCGACTTTCGGAAGACATAAATCATCATACGTGCGTCTGATGGTCATACTCCATTTATTAAAGTTTCTTTATTTATCATTATTAAGACATTCATGGAGTTAAAACTGCAATATTAGACAGTTTGAAAATTTCCTAAAACCGAGACCATCAAACGAAATCTCGACTTTCGGAAGGCATAAATCAACATACGTGCGTCTGATGGTCATACTCCATTTATTAATGTTTCTTCATTTATCATTATTAATACATTCATGGAGATAAAACTGCAATATTAGACAATTTGAATATTTCCTAAAAACCGAGACCCTCAAACGAAATCTAGACTTTCGGAAGGCATAAATCAACATACGTGCGTCTGATGGTCATACTCCATTTATTAAAGTTTCTTCATTTATCATTATTAAGACATTTATGTAGTTAAAACTCCAATATTAGACAGTTTGAAAATTTCCTAAAACCGAGACCATCAAACGAAATCTCGACTTTCGGAAGGCATAAATCAACATACGTGCGTCTGATGGTCATACTCCATTTACCAAAATTTCCTCATTCATCATTATTAAGACATTCATGTCGTTAAAACTTCAATATTAGAAAGTTTGAAAATTTCCTAAAACCGAGACCCTCAAACGAAATCTCGAGTTTCGGAAGGCATAAATCAACATACGTGCGTCTGATGGTCATACTCCATTTATTAAAGTTGCTTCATTTATCATTATTAAGACATTCATGGAGTTAAAACTACAATATTAGACATTTGAAAATTTCCTAAAACCGAGACCATCAAACGAAATCTCGACTTTCGGAAGGCATAAATCAACATACGTGCGTCTGATGGTCATACTCCATTTACTAAAGTTTCTTCATTTATCATTATTAAGACATTCATGGAGTTAAAACTGCAATATTAGACAGTTTAGGGTTTGGGGTTTTAGGGTTTAGGGTTTCGGTAGGCATAAATCAATATATGTGCGTCTGATGGTCATACTCCATTTACAAAACTTTCCTCATTTATCATTATTAAGACATTCATGGAGTTAAAACTGCAATATTAAACAGTTTAAAAATTTTCTAAAACCGAGACCCATAAACGAAATCTCGACTTTCGGAAGGCATAAATCAACATACGTGCGTCTGATGGTCATACTCCATTTACAAAAGTTTTCTCATTTATCATTATTAAGACATTTATGGAGTTAAAACTGCAATATTAGACAGTTTGAAAATTTCCTAAAACCGAGACCCATAAACGAAATCTCGACTTTCGAAAGGCATAAATCAACATACGTGCGTCTGATGGTCATACTCCATTTACAAAAGTTTTCTCATTTATCATTATCAAGACATTTATGGAGTTAAAACTGCAATATCAGACAGTTTGAAAATTACCTAAAACTGAGACCCATAAACGAAATCTCGACTTTCGAAAGGCATAAATCAACATACGTGCGTCTGATGGTCATACTCCTTTTACAAAAGTTTCCTCATTTATCATTATTAAGTCATTCATGTATTTAAAACTTCAAGATTAGACAGTTTGAAATTTTCCTAAAACTGAGACCCGTAAACGAAATCTCGACTTTCGGTTGGCTTTACATACTTGCCAATCAGTATATTTATATCAATATTAGGTATTGATTAATTTTTATGTTGATTCTTTGTGATGAATAAATTGTTGTTAGAATTTTATGGTTATGTTTGTTTGATTGTCAGAAATATCATCTTAGGCATCCATGTTTTATCAATGGACTTGGGGTTATTCGAAATGTTTACATGGTCCATGTGGTGGTGCGGGAATGCATGGGCCCGGAGGGACTCAACCCCCTCGTCATCAAAAAAAAAAAAAAAAAGGAAATGTTTACATGGTTAGGTGCATAATGTATATATTTATCATTCTTCAACAGGTCCCTTTATATGAGCTAATTCCATCACTTTTTGTACTTACAATTGAAGGCTGAAATTGTAAGTCAAGGTAAACCTTAGATTGTTTGTTCAACTACAAAAGTGATTATGAATTCAAATGCTACCTCCTTAGTAAATTTTCATTTGTATTAAGGATGAGGTTATTGCCTATTGGATACTTGATGCCTTAGCTTAGGTATATTTGCTGCCTAAATCTTGGTCATTGTAACCTTAATTTGGTATCACAGTTTCAGATGAAGATGTCCGAAAACATTCCAGTATCCTAATTTTCAAGCCATGATACCTTTCCTCTATCACTCTAGTGTTGCTAAAAAATGCGCCACTTACATTCCGAGTTACTTGCCCTTGGATTTAAGGGAAAGAAATAAACATGAAATAGATGAATAAGGTGATTAAAGAGTCCACGGTCCACAACTTTCAGGGTTAAGTGCAACTCATATATTAGATGTGTACTTTCACGATCCACAATTTTTTAAGCCATAGTACTTTTCCTCTATTACTCTATTGAGGAGAAGGTTGAACAACAGAGTACTATTATAAGACAAGGGACATAATGTGTAATTAACGGAACCTTGAGTGGTAAGTTGGAAACCAAAATGTAAATTAATAAGTGCAACTCATATATCAGATATGTACATGGAGTTTTAATACAAATGGACTTTTTAAGAAAATAATTGTTATGATTTTCAGCAGTAATTCAGATGCAACTGACAAGGATTGCTTAAATATGAAATCCGAAAAATTTAATTGTACATCAAGTCATGAAAGAGTTATAAACTTATAACAAGCATAAAACATGCTTTGCGATGTAACGCCAAATTCGAGTTTTCCCTCTTATTTTGTATTAATTTGTACCTCCAGCCTTTTTATAAGAAAATTGACAAGAAGTTTATAACTGAATATAATGCTCGACTTCATGGCGTATATGTACAACCAAAATAAAAGATGAGATCGTAAAACTCGGACAATCCCGTGAATACGAGTGACAAAACTAGTTACCCATTAAAAACCTTCTTAGTATAGAAGGTGCACAAATGAATAATATACTTTAAAACAGAACAGGTAAAAAATAACTCAGAAGGAAAGAGTAAAATTAATTATTAGAACCGACCCCAATCGAGTTGTTAAATTTGAACTTAACCAAGTTTTAAATTACTTGATTTTTTTATTGCCTCTGATCCAGTACAAAGAACAAATAGACATCACATGCGTCTTATATGTCGATAGCTTTGGGAAAGATACGCTAAAACTCGAAGTGATTGGATTATAATTTTAACTTGAGATTATTTTAATAAATACACACAAATTAATGTATATGAGTGTTTCTTAATTCTTTTTTTAAACTGCGTTGTAACACTAACCGCCAGAAGTAATTATAGTATAAGACGGTAGTATTACATTGTGAGACGGTTCAATATCAAAAACGCAATTCATATATTAGTAATTAATAAATATTTTTTTCCAAAAACGTACTATATTACCGTATAAGACTGTCTTACACTATAAGTTGCGATACTCCTAATACACCAGTACGCCACTACACATTACATTTAATTTGTAAAATGTTCTCAACTAATATCTTATTATTTCGGATCAAAATTGTCAATCTTACGGAAGACCAACTCAATATGAGAATACCAGGCCACAAGGTCAAGCATCGCTTTGGGAATAACCCAAAACAACACACATATAGAATTGTTTTTTGTCTTTATGCTCCATTTATAATCCATACTGGGCCACGACATTGGATTTGTGGACAAAATGTCAACTTGTGCTGCAAAGAGTTAAAAGACACTAAAAAAGAGCGGGAAACCAAATTTTTTCACTAAATTTCTTAAAAGTTTGCGCCTTTTTGTACGTCTATATGAATGTACAACAGGCGAACAACTAACAACCATTTCTTGTTCACTTACTTTTACCTTTCTTCCTTAGAAAAAATTAAGTTCTTCCAAAGCTAATACCTTTTCTATACCAAATTTACTTCCATTCAAATTGAAATTACGATAAATCTATTTCTAAGAAACCAAATATCCGGCAATGTCTTCCAAAGCTAGTAATTCCCTTCCCACCACCGCCGTCATTGTGTAAGTGCCCCCTCACCTTCAATGGCGCCAATACGCTGGATTCCGCTTTATGATAGTGAAGGTTGACAAGTTAGTCATACCGACGACGATTTGTCCTTGACTCGCTTCTCATGAGTCCATAGTGGTCTTCTCCCTCGACCATTACATAACAGTTTTCCACCACCGCAAGTCCGCAACCCTCCTCACCTAATCTGCCATATTATGTTTGGGAATTAGAAATTAAATGGTGATTTATCTTCAGTGGTGGTTGCGTAAACTTGTTTTGGGTTGGTCAGATGCATATGTAGTGGCTGGTACAGCCTAATTGGCCTAGTATGTTGGGGTGGTTCGGGTTGAGTTGTATTCTGATTCGTATTGGATTTGTGGGAAGATAACTTGATTATGGATTTATGGGTGGCTAGTCATTGGTATATGCAGGTTATTGTGAATGGGAGGCTTTAGTTGTTAATGAAGGTGTGGAGTGATAAGTGCTGAAAATAGTGGGGCAGTAGGATATTTTTTACAATTAATTATATATTCCACATCAACAATTAATTCTTTATAATATAAATAAAAAGAATATGTAGAGAATTATCATTAAGCTAGGATAACAAAATTTAATAAAAATTAAACATAAATAAAGAATGATTCCAGCACAAAAAACATACAAAATATATTTAAAGGAATTAATTAAAAATAAAAAATTTTATTTG